>NC_064614.1:446545443-446848473 GCF_023898315.1 Schistocerca nitens
TCCATTAGGTACACGCGGTTTAATTTTTCGCTGTCATTAAGGTCGATAAGCGAGGGGGAGGTTACACCTCAGTACAATTGTCAAGAGCTGATCCCCTAGAAGACGAAGCATTCGCTCCCTTCCATAGGTATGACGAAGAAGGTATCGAGATTATTAAAGATCCGGCAACGCTCTGCGACTGCGGTAGTGTCCAGTGCCGACGGTCACGTGCGCATGTCATTCGTAGATGCTGATTTCGTGGTGTTAACATTGGCACATGCATGGGTCGTCTTTAGGCATGTTCGGTGCACTGGGTGTTCAGACACACTTGTACTCTGCCCAGCATTGAAGTCTGATGTTAGCTCTACCACAGTTCGTCTCCTGCCCTGTTTTACCAGTATGCTCAGCCTCTGAGGTCCAACATCTGTAGTAGGGGTGGCCGCCCAATCGCACGACGTCCAGACGTGGTTTCACCTTGGTTTCGCCACGTGTTGGAGCCACTCACGCCAGCACTCCTCAAACACCCGACAAGTCGTCCAGTTTCCGAAATGATTATGCCGGGCCTCAGGGCCCTCGGTCAGACAGACAGACTGCGTGCCTTCCCCGTTCTACACACGGACAGCACGCTCTCTGATTCTACATGCACCTTGCGAGCGTCTGACTCGTAATAATTCCTCCCCAGGTGGCACTGCTATCGCCTGGGAAGGTTTGTATCTATAGTAAGTCGATGGTCATAATGTTCTAGCTGATGAGTGTAGTTTTGCCTGGGCATAATGACCTCCAAATCTATGAACGCTGTACACTCACCAGACATCGTTATTGTCACACTTTACTCCTTCTCCAAGTGCGTCTTTTCGGGGATGCATTCAACCCTGACTTCATTTCTGTGGATGTTAATGCGCGACCGCATAAAACTGTGCAGGTGGAGTAGTTCTTGGAACGAGAAGTTTTTCGGAAAATGGATTGGCCTGTCCGTTCCTACGACTTAAATCCCATCGAGAACGTGTGGCTAGCATTAGGGAGCCGTATTGCATCGCATCCACAAGCAGAAACAACCAGCCAAAAGGTGTCAACCACGCTAGCGGAGTAATGGAACGCTGTCGCACAAGAACTCCTTACCAACTTTGTGGCTAGCATGGAAGCATGTTGCAGAACATTCATTACCGTCCTTGGTGATCAGACGCCACATTAAGAAACATGACCTGCGTTTTGTAATGACCAGGGAGCCTTCATGAATTGCGAAAACTTCAATGTAATTATTGCCTTTGAATAAAACTGGAATTTCTGTTCGTCTCATTGCGTTTTTCTTTCGGTTACCTTTTGAACTATACTGTAGCAGTTCTTTTTATGTATAGTCCTAGTTTTATCGAGCTATGTTACTTGGCAGTACAACATCGTGCGATAGTTACTTTCGTCCTTTAGTTTTTAGTTTTGCGCACCAGTATAATAGCTTATAGAGTAGACACTTCCTTTCTGGTTTTCCTATATTGAAGACCCAGGGTCACCCATTCCGTTTATTCCACTGAGCCCAATCTTGCACACCTTTTTACTTGCATTAGAATCAAACTGTGTCCTATCGCAACAAAAAGTATCAAAAAAATTTTGCAAAGTGTATTATAGGAGCCACCCTGCTGACCATATGTTTGTGTTAGAATTTTCAAATGTGTTCGTATAAGGGGCCACTGCCTCTATGAGTGCGGTGCGTTCCTGCGTGGTCAGGGTATCTCTGACACGCAGAGGACGCGAGTTCAGTTCGTGTCCCTTGGGACGAAATTTTCCTTGGTAAGATGATTGGAATAGGGTGGATTCACCCTCTCAATGCAAAAAGAATACTCAATCATATTCGCGCGGTCCTCAGAACCTGAGAGAGGAGTTTTCTGTTTTGTTCTTAGTTAATCACTAAGATTTTTTCAGGTCCTATCTTTCCTCTTCATTAATTACTGGTCTTTTTTTCCATGACCCATTATGCAATTCTATATGCTTGTATGATTTACGCTTTTAAGTTGCATGTCTAACAGGCATACATTAGATTTGGCAGTACGTTTTTCCGTTTCAGCCTAACTGACAGTTTACTTTTGATTACAGTCTTAATTTAGCAATACGGCCATGAAGAGTCATCACCGCCTTTTTTCTCATCTAGAAGATCCTTTGTGGACGTATTATTTCTTTGTATCTGTAGCATATTCAGCGACATAATTAGTTTTTAAAGTGGAGTAAATTTCGTATCTCTCATAAACTTTTTTGTAGTGTTGCAGTTTTCGGTAACGATATAGGTAATGTTAGCTGACGTAAATGGAATATGTTATACATGAAGCATCAGTTCGAAATTTATTAAATTTTGAGGAGCCATTCATCACATAATGGGCTTTGAACGACAAAACTTTTACACGACTCTGAACTTCATGCCTGTCAACAACATCAGTATGAGTGTGACCGCAACAGGCACCAATGTACTCTTGTATCCATTGTTGCATGCAAACAAACAGCCTCCGAATGGTAGGTATCTCGCGAAATGTGTTAACATGTCTGAAAAATGGGTCAAATGCCTCTGAGCACTATGTGACTTAACATCTGGGGTCATCAGTCCCCTAGAATTTAGAACTACTTAAGCCCAACTAACCTAACGACATCACACACATCCACATCCGAGGCAGGATTCGAACCTGCCACCGTAGAAGTCTCACGGTTCCGGACTGAAGCTCCTAGAACCGCTCGACCACCGCGGCCGGCAACATATCTGAAACGCACACTGCATCAGTTCACGAAGGTTGTTGGCTGGAACATTATACGAAAACATACGTCTTCTCATCCCATCTCAGGGAACACTGTACTTCTGACAAGTCATAATCCCAAGCCGTTACTAGTGTGAGCTGCAGTTTGGAGTAAGGGCGAGCATTCAGCCTCCCTTAGCTAATCATTTCTGTCGTAATGTGAAATAGCTCCTCACATTATGATTCCAAGATTTAGAGAGATGTAGGATTGGAAAATTTCTGCTTCCTATGACCATTCACCACGTCTTCTACGGACACGTTGCTGTCGATCTGAGCGTCACAATCAGTAGCGAAACTCATCGCTAAAAGCCACAGAATGAAACTGAATGGTCCGGTTGACTGTATCTCTACACGATGCAAGTCTCTGAAGTCTGTGGTGTGCTGTCAGTGGTAAACTACGCATGGCATATCGAGATATCGACCCTGCTTCCAGTAATCTATTCCCGAAGGCTCGTCCTGATACTCCGTACAGATCTCAGCTGTTGTTATTCGTCTGAGCCCAATGAAGGATCTGTTTTGGTGTAGTCCGTCTTCTTCGTAGACTGTTGTCAAAATGGTTCAAATGGCTCTGAGCACTATGCGACTTAACTGCTGTGGTCATCAGTCCCCTAGAACTTAGAACTACTTAAACCTAACTAACCTAAGGACATCACACACATCCATGCCCAAAGCAGAATTCGAACCTGCGACCGTAGCGGTCGCGCGGTTCCAGACTGTAGCGCCTAGAGACCGTTGTCCTCAGGCCGTCTCGTCACCACTGGCCGTGCAGTCATTTTACTATAGCTACCTATGTGTGCAATCGGTCGCTATGATGTTCTCATGTTCCTCAAGGCAAGGATCCGACAGTATGTTTGTGGTAATCTGTACGTGCACGTCCCCTGGGGATGCTCTGCTGCAATTTCAACCCGAAAAATTTTAGTAGTGCTAGACGCACCCATAGCTAATTTGTAAGAGGAAGTTTTATACCTTTTATACTTTCATATTTTCTCCTCTAGCCAGCCTTAAAAAAAAATGGTTCAAATGGTTCTGAGCACTATGGGACTTAACATCTGAGGTCATCAGTCCCCTAGAACTTAGAACTACTTAAACCTAACTAACCTAAGGACATCACACACATCCATGCCCAAGGCAGGATTCGAACCTGCGACCAGCCAGCCTTACACATATATTCTTATTCCATGGCTTTCTGCGTGCTGCCGTCTTTGATATATATGTATATTAAAAAAGAAGTAGCGAACACTTTGAGAGGTGATAGTGTTCATCGAAACAACAAAAATAAGTCCAGTAAACATGGGCCCGGAAGTGCATACTTTCTGCAATAAACCAACGTGTGTACCCCCACCCCCACCCCCACACCCACCCGCCGCCTCCCTTTCCGTTCCAGTGGTTCTAAAATGTCTGCGTCAGATGTTCGCGTACATTGTGACGGAAACTAAAGTGTGTTGGCGCGCCATCATGCATGAACCGCATTAAGTTCGTTGCTCCAATGGCAGAGCCTCCAGCAAAGTGGGCAATACATTAATGAGAAAGTCCAGATAATGCGCCCCAGTTAACCTTTGGGGTAGCATGTGTGGCCCCATTAATCCATCGACAAGTACGCCTGCCCATATGTCGGCCAAGAATCGGTGTTGTTGCCCTCTTTTCTGAATTGCTTGGGGACTTACATCTGCCCTTAATGCTGGTTATGGAAATTCATTACACCATCTCTCGTGAACCCTGCCCCATCGGTAAATAAAATGTTGGATGTGAACGGTGGGTCTCCGGTACACTTCTACAGAAGCTATTGACATAACCGCCGTCTGCCATGATGATCCTGTAGCCTTAGGGCCTGAACGCCCTGTAGATGATATGGGTATGACCCAGATATGGGTATGACCCAGATAAGAGGGTGCTGCTGCTAATCGTGGCACACTGGTCCCAAGGGTTTCTTCCACCTTACGTAGCACACGCTCCTCGATGTTAGGCGTGTGGACTGTGCGGGGCCCTCCACTGTCAGTCTTCCGAGGTGCAAGCGTACCTGTGTCCCTCAGACGCTGGAAATGCTAGCCGAACAACTTACAGTATGAGAAGGCACTCTGAGCTGTGGATATTTTTCTGCGTACAGGGCACGAACTCGCAGGCTGTGTCCATTTGGCATGAGAATGTCATATCCGCCATTTCACTTGTCGAATAGTAGGCTTCCATTGCTAACAAGTAGTGGAAGAGAGAAAATGTAAATGTACGACATCATTTGTTTGTACAAACAGCGCAATAACAGTAAACATGTAAGTCAATCGCGTTTGGAAGAAGGTAAAACACCGTGATACGTACCCAGCGTTGACAGTGCTGTACAATAACGCACACAAACATGATGAAAACTAACGTAGCCTACAAAACGACTCGAACCACACTACTGACTGCAGACCATCTAGTGGTAAGCAGAGTATAGTGAGTAACACATCATAATACCCGGCCGACACATTTGACGGAGAGTCAATGCAACGCTTTTGCTAATATCCGCAACCAAGAGCCGCGCAGCCCATCCTATAAACACGTGTTTATCTCGGAAAGTGAGCGTTTCTGGACCGATGTTTATTGGACAATTTTTTCTTGTTTCGATTACTGCTACCACCTCTCGAAGTATTCAACACAATTTTGGAACACCCTACATATAAATAGTCCGAAAAGTAGCGTCTTTCGAAACGTGAAAAAATGATGGAGGGTGCTACATGGTCCTGTACATATATTGCATTGAATCTTGTCGTTCCTGTATTTAATAGCCTATCTCTTACATTATTACTCTACTACACACCAATAGCCAGTAAGTGAAATCTGTTTAAGAAGGAGTAGAGGGTGAGCAAAAATTCTTGCCCTGATTATAAAAATTTATAACAGAATAACCGTTTGATATAATAAGTTCCATTTGATGCACTTACATAGATTAGTGTTACTAGTTGTGACCAATAGATGGCGCTAGTGCTCCACAAAACCGACGCGGTCTGTTAGGTCACGTTAGTTGCTGTCGAAATGGCGTCGAAGCAGGAGAAAGCCGAATGTGTGAAATCTCCAATCAGTGTTCAGCGTAAATTTCGGGCTTCTTATGGACGCAGCCCTCCTGACGTTAAATGAATAAAGCGAGGGAATGCAAAGCTTAACGAAACAGGCAGCATTGAAGATCGTCCTCGAAGTGGCAGGCCTCGTGTGAGTGATGCAATTGTTGATCGTGTTCGGCAATCGTTTCAACGGAGTCCGCCTAAATCAACTTGTCAAGCATCACTTGAACTAATTCCGCAAGCAAAACGCTTAGGTTGCATGCCTACAAAGTGCAAATCGTGCAGGCCTTGCAACCGAATGATTTGCTGACACGTGCTGAATCTGCAACTGAGATTCTCAACAGGGTTGATGGCGCTAACGATTACCTAAATCGCATATCCTTTAAAGATGAATCTACCTTTCATGTCAATGGAATGGTAAATAGGCATAATGTCCGTATATGGGGTTCAGAGTTTCCACATGATACTGTACAGTTACAGCGAGACAGCGAAAAAGTGAATGTTTGGTGCGGCCTCATCCATAACAAGGTTTTTGGACCGTTTTTCTTCGCGGAAAAATCCATTGCCGCTAACATTTACTTAGACGTTTTGCAACAGTTCATTCCCCCAACACAGTTAGAAGAATATCAACCATCGATACTTTTCCAGCAAGATGGGGACCCCCCTCCCCCCTCCCCCTCCTCGTACTGGGATTTTATAGTGCGTGATTTCCTGTATGAAACATTTCCCGATCGATGGATTGGAAGGAACGGTCCAACCCCCTGGCCACCCCGCTCTCCAGACAATGCACCTTTTGTTCTGGGGCTATATCAAAGACAGAGTCTTCGTCACACAAGTTGCTGACGTCGTAAGTGGTCTTAAAAAAGACTAATAACGGCATCAAATGTAAATTATTATGTCAAACGGTTATTCTGCAATAAATTGTTATAATCAGGGCAAGACTTTGTGCTCACAATGTACAGTAGCAGCCCGATATATCGCGGTCCGAAATACCCCGCATTCGGATGTAACGCGGTATGAAGTATCTCCCCCCAAAATAAAATATCATGTATAAATGGTTTTTCCGTTGTCAGTAGTTTTTATTGAAAAAAAATCGCATTATAGACTGCGTGTAGCCTTCTGCGATATAATAAACTGATGCAGCCTCCAACCTCTCTAAATAATAACTAAAACATTGGACGTAAATTAAACTCAATCTCTGGTTTGGCTTATCAGCATATCAATATCGCTGCTGGACGGAACTTTTGAATACATATCTCACTATTATCATTGTAACGCAGCCAAGAAAGTGACTATGCAACAGTGCTTGGCAACAATCGAAATGAGAACAACCATAATGCGGATCATAAATTTTTCATTCATTGTTTGGATTTCTGTGTTCTTATTACGATGTCACAGAAATGGAAAGCGTTTTCTGTGAGTGATAAACTAAAAATTATTGATTTTGTGAACAATGGTGAAACTAAAGCAAGTTTATCACGCCAGTCTGGTGTACCTGTAGAAACAATCAGGAGACGGGTGAAGAAAAGAAAACAAATCTAGAAGTTCTGGAAACACAATTGAAGTTGAAGTGATGTAGGAATGTATAGAAAAGGAACTAAATGGGAAAAGACAGTGAACTTGAGGAATGCCTTTATTGGAGGCTTTTAATAAAAACAAGTGAAGTCGTGGCCCTTTCGAGGCCAATAATTAAAGTCCAAGCCGAAAAATGTGACTTTGATTTACATGGCAACAAAGACTTTACAGCTTTTCACAGATGGGTTTCAAGATGGAAACGTCACCATAGAATTCGCCAAACGACCACTGGAGGAAAAGCAAGGTCTTGTGGCGGTCAATCTGCTTCACAGTTTCCTAAAATTCTACACAATGTAAAGGTACATGAAAATTTGAATAAACAAGTCTGTAGCTGTGATTAAACGGCGCTTTATTATCGGTTACTTCCAACCAGAACCGTCTCTATAAAAAAAATCAGGAAATACGACGGGTTAAGAATAAAAACAGATTAACCCTCTTTCTCGCCACAAAAAATCGCGCAGCCATAAGGTGACACCTCTTTGTATAGGTGAAAGTAAAAGCCCGAGATGTTTCAACCAAATAAACATGTTACCATTACAATCGATTTACAGTCATTCAAGGAATGTTTGGATGACATGTGACATTTCCACCAGTTGGTTTCAAGAAGAGTTTGCTCGGTCGGTGGGAAAGCACTTACGGTCGCTTAAGCTAAGAGAAGATACTCTACCAATACTCGATCATTGTGTAGCTCATCCACCTGCTGACGTGTTGCAATCAGAAGGTGGAAAAATAATAACTTATTTTTGCCAAAAAAGCGACGTTACTAATTCAGCCGCTTGATCAGAGAATCATACGAGAATTTAAGTCTCATTAGCTCCGTGAACTGCTAAATTCAGATGAGGAAACGGAAATGTTCTTGGAATCCGTAAATATTAAGAGTGTTGTGTATTCAGTATACCTGGCATGGCAAAGCATCGGCCCGCCCACTGTTAGGAATTGCTGTAACAAGTCTTCCGTTGAAGGAAATGCAACAGATGATCGCTGTAGTAACACAGATTTCAGCAGCAGTCTGCATATGATGTTCTACGGTACAATATTGATCTTGAAAACTTCATCCATTGGGCAGTTGTCGACAACGAAGAACTGAATTCGGAAATTATAGATGATAAGGACATTATCCATGCTGTTCGAAATGAGAGCAATCTAGGATGAGGATGATGAAGTTGAAGACGAAATTATGTATATGTTCCCAGTACAGGTGAAATATTGGATAATATTTGCACCTGATGAGCATAAAACATTACGCACTAAAGAAACACCAGGCTGTAACAACGTGGCGCCGCAGTTCTCAGCAGTTACCCAGAAGTTAAATACAGTGGCGACCAGTCTAGCTGTTGGATGGTTTACGCCGAGTGTCAAACGTTAGTGAAGTGAAACTTTGAGTGTTTACAATTGACAGACGGACAGTAAAATCTCCAAAATTCTACTGGATTAGCTGGAAATTTTATTAAGTGTTAGATTATATTAGATTAGATTCATCATTGCCACGCCTTCTCACAAAGCAAAGGTGGACTATCTATAATTTGCAGTTTATTCTTCTAATTCTTTTGAAATGTGGTGCTATAGACGCATGCTCAAAATAAAATGTATCGACAAGGTCACAAACAAAGTGGTTCTGGAAAGAGCAGGTGAGAAGAGAAGCTTCTGGAGTTTCATTGTTAAAAGAAGAGTGCAATTTACAGGCCATCTATTAAGACATAAAGGCCTCCTCAGCACAATCATAGAGCGATATGTCGAGGGAAAAAGACCAAGAGGAAGACCACGACTGAGGTACATAGATCAAATCGTGAAAGATGTGGGATGTAACACCTATAAAGAAATGAAGAGAAAAGCTGAAAGACGCACAGAATGGAGGCAAGCTGCCATTGTAGCTGTTGCAACCACTACAGAAGAAGAAGATTCTTCTAATTAGTGATGGTTATTGTATTATAGTGTACGTACTAGTTATTCTGTTTTATAGATACTGCACAGTGAGCACGGTGTAGCTAGAGTGCTAGCAGGCCACTTCGCTTTAGCTACATACAGAGTGAACCATAATTCCAAGAACAAATGTAGAGAGGTCGTAGGATGGACGAAGACAAGGAAAAAATGTATAAAAAACGTCGGCTGCAAAGTACATACCTTAAGAGATAGGAGCAATAGTTCAATAGAAGAGACACATTTCGCAGTCTCTAAGATGAACAAGTGCTCATAGCTCATGAGGTACGCCCTTGGTTCATACTACGACTACTGTGGCTTCTGCTGCCTTTACGTTGCTCACCATTTTAGGTATACACAGTAAGATAACTTAAGGATGAGATTTCAATCAACATACACCCCCGATATGGGAATTTTGGAACACTAGTTTGCTTGCGTTTGATCAAAGTGTTCGTAGTATAAAGCTTGCCGTCAATGTACTTATACGCTCTGACAAGAGACACGTTTTGTAGTACAAGGGGTGTTCAATAAGTAATGCAGTACACTTTTTTTTCTGAAAGAGGACTCGTTTGGTTCCCCACTCTTTTGGCTACAAAATTCTGTTTTTCAACATGGTCTCCGCTGAATGCGGCAGCCTTATACCACCTTATAGGATCGCATGTATGCCCGAATGCTACCATTGGTTGGTTGGTTGGTTGGGGAAGGAGACCAGACAGCGTGGTCATCGGTCTCATCGAATTAGGGAAGGATGGGGAAGGAAGTCGGCCGTGCCCTTTCAGAGGAACCATCCCGGCATTTGCCTGGAGTGATTTAGGGAAATCACGGAAAACCTAAATCAGGATGGCCGGACGCGGGATTGAACCGTCGTCCTCCCGAATGCGAGTCCAGTGTCTAACCACTGCGCCACCTCGCTCGGTAATGCTACCATTCTACTAGCTACTAGTCGACATCGGAGACACCGTCTTGCTGCGTCAATTCCCCCCCCCCCCCCCCTCCCATTCACGTACAGCTTCCCGCAGAGTGCATCCTTCATTGGGCCAAACACATGGAAGTCGGTCATCTCAATGCCATACTTTTGTGAGACGTTTCTTTGTCATGGAGAAGGAGAAATTAGTTTGCATTTTTTGTGTTCTTCAATTTTCTGAGGGTAGGGCAGTACACTTCAGAGTTGACAGTCGCACCATGAGGGAGAACATCAAACAGAATAACCCGTTCCGAGACCCAGAAGACAGTCGCCATGACTTCACCGACTGAGGGAGACCCTTTGAAATTTTACTTCGGAGGAGAGGTGGTGTGGCGCCACTACATGGATTGCCGTTTTGTTTCCGGTTCGAAGAGTTGAACAAATGTTTTATGACCTGTGATGAAGTTCGACAAAATATTGCCTCTTAACGCCCAAGCAAAACCGCACTCGTAGATTTTCGTTGCTCTTTATGGTCTTTCGTTGGACAGCGAGGAAACGAGTGGGCCCGGACTGTTGAGTACCGCAACTGGTGGTTAGGTGTGTCAGCACTACCAACAGAGACGTCCAGTTGAGCAGCGATTGAGATCCGTCGCTCACCACGAATGAGAGTGTCCACACGTTCCAGCATTGCAGGAGTCATAGATGATTGCGACCGGGCGGAACGCAGGAGATATGGCTTGTTGCGATAACAGGCACCTCGCTGAACGGCTCACCGTGCTTTCGTTTACTGTAAGTTCACCGTAGACATTCTGCAAGTTGAAAGGTGGCTACACTGAGCCACAGCGCCAGAGATCGCGCTAGAGAGTATTGTTCCGCCGCCTCCACTGGCAGTGATTCTTGAGATGTCGTGGTAGGCAGTGCGTGTCGAGAACTCGTAGTAGGCGGTGATTATTGAGAGGTAGCGGAGCGCAGTGCTCGCTGAGATGTCGTAGTGAAGCGTGTTTGTTCCATGTTTTATGTAGTTCTTTGATGGATAGACAACAAATGTTCCAATGGAGATATTGTAATGATTTGAGTGCTTTTCATCAATATATGAAGGTAACAAGACTTGATTTATTTTTCATTATTTAATGTCGTAAATAATGCGTCATTACAGGTTCAGTCAACAAAGCATCTGGCTTGAGTTCTTGGATTAGTGTGTAATTCTGGTTCTCTTGAGTAATTACGGTATTTTTATTTTCTTTAATTAATTCAGTATAAATGATATTTAAAATTTCTTGTGTTATTGAAGAAGAACCGTGCCAGATGCGTACGTTGAGTCATACTTCCACACACAGAACAGTTACACTTGTGCTTTGGTTTCGTAGGTTTTATAGTTGCTGGGGACTTAATTAATTAATTGTGTTAATGAAAATTTCCATTTCATTCTTTGTTGTTGTTCTATGCAGTCAGATAGCGTAATAATACTAGTCAGGGCCAACCGTTTACGAGACTTCGTAATCGGACAAACTACTAAATCAAAAAATTAAAATTATTTGCATTCTATTTTAATTAATCCCCCATGCACGTGGCGACCGCTGCTTCGGATCGTCCCTTGGAATCTTCTGATTGTAAAAATAGTAGACAGTAGCATTGTTGTAGTAATTTGTAGTTTATATTGCATGTGTAGATTTGGTAATTGTCATTCTTATAATGGTATTTTTTTCTCAGAATTTGATTTGTTGTCTTGTATACGCGTTTGAGAATTTAGTGCAATTATTTCAATTGTTCGAATCGTGTTTGAAGGAAACATTTCGTGTGAATGGTATTGTTGGAGATAAAGAGTCATTGTGTGTAATTTCCGTACAGTGACGAGTTTTGTATATTTTGTAAATGATTACGCGATCAATGAAAAAGGCGAAAATGATGAATAGTGAGAATAACGAAATTGTTAACATGGCGAACTCGCCAACACAGGAGAAAAGGATGATGAATAATGGAGTTGAAAACAATTTAATAAGGCGGGAAAATAGTCCGGAAACAGTTCAAAATTTTTCACAATCGAAAAATTCTGAGATTGCGTGGTTAACGGCAGAAGAAACGCAGCAGTTGATGAGTGCAATATTAAATTTGGGATCACGGTTAGAAGCCAGGATGGACGCAATGATAGCACGGTTAGGCTCACAAATAGGAACAAGTAAAACCGAGATGGAAACAATGGAAACACAGTTAGGCTCACGAACAGGGACATGTTTCAAATACATGAAAGACGTATCAGATAAAGAAATTAGAGAAGAAGTACAACCGATTTGAAGGCTCACAATAATAGTTTAATTTCAACAGGAATTAGACAAGAGGAACAGGGCAGGGAACAGGAAGAAAAAGATCGCGTGATAGTACAAAAATTTTCAGAGTTAAATTTACAATGTGCACACGATAAAGAAGAAGGAATCCGTACCAAATGACAGAATAAATAATCTAACACAACAATATGAACAGTTAACTACCAAATGTGTCAATACTGAAACCCGAGTCGCGACACTTACGGAAGACGTAAATAAACAGAAAGAAAAAATAGGTGACTTATCGGAAAGAGTTGAGGAGATTTCAGATAAATTGACAAATCTTAGTTTACATGGGGACAGAGAGTCGGATGATACAGCTCCATTACCATTTGCAGAAACCGAAGAGTACCAGAACATAAATAAGCATGTTGAAAATCAGGCAAAATTTAATGAACGTGTTAAAAGGGAAGGTGAGGCATTACGAAAGCAAGTCAAACAAATTGAAGGGGAAATTGTAGGAAAAGACAGCGAAAGAAATTTGGAATCACAGATAGCAGAGGGGTTTGAATAAAATAATTTGTTTCATTTACGGGATGCAACAAGAGAGCGCCAGGCGCGCGAACTTGACAATAATCGACATTCAAACTGGGACAGACGCGGTAGGTCTTTGTCGCCACGAGGCGAAAACTTTGACTATAAACACTTTTTGACTGTTCGGAAATTTAAGATCTTCCGCAATTCTAAGAATGACATACATCCATGTGCATGGTTAGATCAATTTATGTATGCACTCCCACCAAATTGGCCACTAAGTCACAAACTGGAATTTATGTGTGGATATTTAGAAAACGAACCGGCGACGCGGATGCGCGCACTCATTAGAGATTGTAATAATCTGAATGATTTTTATTATGCATTTCTATCGGCATATTGGTCCGAAAACACACAAGACAGAGTCAAACATAGTCTGATTATGCAGCGTAATTTTAAACAGTCTGAGTTCCGCACGCCGGCAGAATACTTTGAAGACATGATTCGAAAGAATCAGTTCCTGTCCAACCCTTATAGCCCGACTGAATTAATTCGCATTTGTTTAACTAAGCTGCCACAATCCATAAGACAAATTGCTTTAGCTGGAAGATGTAAAGACGACATTGAGACTTTTAAGACTTTGTTACAAGAACTTGAGTATGACAACGACGACGGGACTTCTTGTAACTTTTTCAGTAACAGTAATTACGATAGATTTTCAGAGAAAAGAGATAGTGATCGGAACGGGCGTTATATTGGTAATTTTGAGAATGACAGACGTAACAGACAGGACAATAGATACCAGCCTTATGACAATAACAGACGTTCTAACAGAAATTCCACAGACAATTATAATAACGGTAATTCGTACCGGAATGATCAATCATACGGAAACAGTAATCGGTATCATCAAGACAGAAATTATCCATACAGTAATAGAAATTCTTACTACAGAAATAACCAGGGTAGTAGGTCTAACAATAATTTCAGAAGTGACAGTCGAAATTATACAAGAAGTAGTTATGCAGACAGACAGGAAAACAGAAATTTTAATAACAGACAAAACCAAGAATTTGCATCTAACAGACAGGAAGGACCTAATTGGCATCCTCCGCGTGACAGAAATTCAGAGAGACAAGTGGAAATAGTAGAAATTGATCCGCGAAATGACGGGAATAATCAAATACGTGACGCAAACAATCGACCATGACTGGCAGCTTCGGCTTCTGGCAGCAATATAGACGGTTCAGAAAGTAATGACACTGCAACTTTACACTACGTACGCCTGGAAGATATGAGAGACATTTTGCTAGGCGAAAAGGAAAATAATGTAGACGCATTTTTACATCCTGTTATTGAAGTATGTGTGGGTAAGAATAAGTTCACTGCAGTTTTAGATTCTGGGAGCCCATTGAACGTCGTTAGTGAATCAGTTTTTCGTATATGTGAAAGAACTATTGCCTGTCCTGTGTTACCTATTTCTAAAACTACAATTCGAGGAGCGATTTCTGGAAAAGGTGTGGAAGTTAAACAACAGACCAACCTAAATTTCATTTGTCAAGGATACGAATTGTCTGCTAATTTTATTATTGTTCCATTACTCAGTACACAGATTATATTAGGTATGGAGTTTCTTAACACACATAAGGCAATTTTGAACTTTAAAGAAGGAAGTGTGAATTTGACTGTTGCCGGAATGCCGAAATGTTTGAAATTTTTCGAGTGTTTAGCAAGATCTGAATCAGATACAAAATGTTTAAGGTTTCTTACTTCTGATGTTTTCGTTGAGCATTATGACGACAGTGTGTTTATTCATGACAATGACAATAGATACAGAGACGCGATGGAGGATATAATTAGTAGCGAAGAATTAATTAATGAAAAGGTTAAGAAAGCTGAAGTGCCAGATTACGTTGCAAGAGAAGAGCTGTACGACATTTTGACTTCACATGCTACAGTGTTTAGTCATCACACAGGAACTATACAAGGCTTACAATATTTATTTAAAGTAAAAGAACACACACCATTTCGCGGGAAAACGTACGCTATTCCTTTGGCTTACAGAGACAAGGTTAAGAATGAACTTCAATACATGTTAGATCAGGGCATTATTGAGCCAGCAGTCAGTCCTTATACCAGCCCATTACATGTCGTTCTTAAAAAGGATGGGTCAATTCGTTTGGTTCTGGATTCCAGACAGATAAATAATATCATCATTCCTGAGACTGACCGTCCACAAAATTTAGATGAACTTCTTCAACATTTCCATGGAATTAAAGTTTTATCCACGATTGATATGCGCGCAAGTTTTTGGCAAATAGAACTCCACCCTGATTGTAGAAAATACACTGCCTTTTTAGCCTTTGGTAACTGTTACCAGTTTCGGAAATTACCGTTTGGACTTACTGTATATTCCGCAGCATTCATTCGTAGCTTAAATGAAATTTTACCTGTTTATCTTCGTGACAATATTACTTCATATGTTGACGATATTCTTATTGCTAAACGTTCTTGGAGTGAGCATAACAAAATTTTGGATTCATTATTACGTATTTTTGCACGAGTTGGCATTACAGTGAACTTGGAAAAATCTGAATTTGGTCGTTCTCAGGTGAAATTTCTCGGTCACATTATTTCTACAGAAGGTATTCTCCCTGATCCAGAGAAACTAGACGCTATTCGTAATTATGCTGTTCCTACCACAAAACGTGATGTTCGTAGTTTCCTTGGTGTCTGTAATTTTCTTAGACGCTTTGTTAGATTGGACAATTTGGCCACACCTCGTTTACACATTTTAGTTATGCACACTTTGGTCCCAGAAAATGCTTTCATAAATTGCGAGAAAATTGTTACTTCAGTAATATGGAAAAAACGTATTCGATCTGTTCTTGCCAAATGCAAATTGTGTCAAAAGGCTAAGCCGCCAGCTATTTCTCACAGAGCACCATTGTTTCCTATCATTCCAGCGAAATTAAAGGACATGGCTGCAGTCGATTTGTTCGGTCCAGTGGTTCGTTCTACTAATGGTTTTGCGTACATTTTCGTAGCAGTGGAATTGACATCAAAATATGTGTGTTTTACGTAAAGCAACAGCTCGTTCAGTATCTAACGCTTTCATCAAACATTTTCTTAAAGAAGTTGGTCATGTTGATAAGGTTATATCAGATAATGGATCACAGTTTCGCTCTAAAATTTGGCTTTGTACTCTACGGCGTCGTAAGATTAAACCAATTTTTATTTCACTTTTTCACCCTCAATCTAATGCTTCAGAGAGATGGATGAAGGAAATCAATAAATTGTGCCGTCTTTATTGTCATCAGAATCACAGAACTTGGGATCAGTATCTTCATATTTTTCAAAACATTCTGAATGAACTTCCTAATGACTCAACTTCTTTACCGCCTCTATTGATATTAAAAAAACAAAGCACCGTCAAATCGCATTTCTGAAATCGTTCCTTTTCCGCCTTCACGGAAACTGCGGCATTCTGAAGTTGTCAACCTGGCTCTACGAAATATTGCGTCTGCGGCTGCAAGAAGAGAGAAATCAGCTAAACGTCCTGGTCGTTTAAAAATCTTGTCAGTTGGTCAAAAGGTCTTAATTAAGTCTCATCGTTTGTCTCATAAAGGAAAAGGCTTATGTCGCAAATTTTTTCTGCTTTATAACGGTCCATATAGGATTCGCAAAATTATACATGATAACACTGTTGAAGTAGAAACTCTTAAATCTCGACGCTCTAAGGGAATACATCACATATCGAACGTAAAAATTTTTGTGGAATGACATACTTTTGAGAAACCAACAGTTATACGTAAACATGTGGAGAATGCAAGGATACCGCGCCGTGTTCCGGCGGCGGCAGATACTCAAAGCAACAGTGAAATCTGCGCGCCGCACAAGGCAGTCGTTGACGGCAAACAATCACCTTCTACGTCACGCGCCTACAGCTGATCGAGCGCTCAGTGTGAATGCACTGACAGCCGTAAACAAATACACAGTCTAATTTCTCAGATTAAATTCAGTATAAAGCTTTAGTGATTTGATGAATTATGTTATTAACGTTCAGTATTTTTCAGGATACGGTTGTATAAAGTATTTAAGACCTTCAGGTAAATTCTGTGTGTGTCCGACGTTAAGAGGACTTGTGTCCGACGTTAAGAGGACTTGCTATGGAGAAAATTTCAGGAAGAATGTAATTTCGGAAAAAAAAGGTAGAAAACCAAAAAGGTAACTATTAATTGAGTTTATTTTTCAGGTAACATATTTCCACTTAGGTACGTAGTTTAGATGTAATTTGCTGCTCGCAATTACGTGATTTATACTTTGTGCTAAATTTTATGTTCTATGAATTTACTTGTGAAGCGACGTGCTTGCGTACATTAACTGATTTTGACAATGTTTTATTAATGAACAGTGTTATTACTTGCGTATATTATGCATCGCTTGGCTGCTATGCTTTTTCACTGATGTCATATTTTTTTTATTATGTGCCTGCTGTGCTTATTTATTTAAATTAGAATTGTCACCTGATTAATTGTGCTGACTGTGGTTATGTATGTAAGTTATACCTTGTGATTTATCTGCTTGCGCCTTCATGTTTACTTATTAAGATTACATATGGACATTTAATTGCTTATGTTATGATGCTAATGACCTGTTTATTATGTAAGAGATATACTTTCTGCTTTTCGTATGGATTGCATATTTACACACTTCTGTTTTGTTGTCATAATTACTCTTCAATTTAGAATATAGCAATGCTGATGTACTGCGTACAAACATAGAGTTTAGGTTACACTGTGGTATTAATTATAGATTGTTCGTTTGGCAGAGCCTCGTTGTAGGAATTGTGCTGCATCCACTTGTTGACATTCTGTTCTCTACTGGTATATTGTCGAGCTATTGCATGTTTTGCTTACGCCCAGTGCCTGATATTTTTAAGATAAGAAAATGAACTGCTATAATTCGACGAACGACATTAATACGAGAAACTTCATAGAAGCCACATGAGCTGGAGGTTTTATGGAAGCTGTATACATTTATGTTACTAGGAAGGAAGCTAACGACATGACACACCAACATTAGGTTTAGACCATTGACAGTTATTACACTGCATTCTTCATGAGCAATTGAAATAGGAAGTGACACTTGACACAAAAAATACTCCACATGTTTGCTTCTGCCATGATTCTTGAAGTGGTGTACACACTGTGAAATATTGTGATCATTCACACTCCGTAAAGGTACTTACTTACTGAGAGTTATTCGAACTAAGTCTGTTAGAGGTCATGTATGCATTTCTTTTATTTAATGATGAACAAGGAAACCAAAATGTATTTTATGATTCATAATGAGTAGAAAATTTGGGTCAGATGGATTACACAGAGGTTGTGTGTGGACACTGTGTCTTCAGATTGTATGGGATGCTGAATTGAAGTTGCACTAGGATTTTGTCTGTACTTGTTCGAGGAGACTGACTAGAGGAAAGAGTTGTTATGAAAGTGAAATGATATTGGTGCTGAGGTTTATATGTATCGACGTATTGAAGAGGTATTATTGAGGTATTGAGATGATGTGAAGTTGATGATTATTGGAGTTTTCGTGGACAAGAGGTAAGGTAAATGATATTCATGATAAGGTTTATATGTATCGACGTATTGAAGAGGTATTATTGATGATAAGGTTTATATATAGACGTAAGAGGTATTATTGAAGTATTGAGATTATGTGATGCTGAAGATTATTGGAGCTTTGGTGGATAAGAGGTTAAGTAAGTGAGGAGCATATTTTTTTCTGTTGGTCTATATGGAACAAGGAGGATGAAGATGGCAGACTAGAACACTTAAGTAGAAGGAAGATTGTCTACACACACACTTTGTCAAATCACTAAGCAGTATATACTTTTTTTTGAGAGAGGAAGCATTTGCATATCTTGGCTCACTGACAGTTGTTCAGCAACCGTACAATTTGATCTGGCTTGGCAAACATTGGTCTTGACATGATGACTATGACGTTGACTAACTACTATTGACTGTTATACATTGCTGCCACTACTACTTGATACACATGATGAACATAAAATTTTGACAGAATTGCATTTACACAGTTAACACTATTCAATTACACAGTAGCACTAATGTGGATGAAAGATGAATGAGTGTGTTTTGTGTGTTTTCCTTTTCCTATCCCAAATTGGTACCAACCTATCTCCTAAATATTATTTTACTTGTTTGTTGTGGCTTGCACTGACACCCATAAATATTATAGGTTTACTGTTATTGTGTACTGTAATAGTTAATATGACAATTACCTGATATCATTTGTGTGTTTATTATGATTTGTATGTTTAGTGTAAGAGCATTGATAATAATTTTGTTAATTGTGTGTGCACTCAAACTATTGTTCATGACTGAACTGTTTCATTAGTGATAGTGAATATTATGGACTGTTACCTGCACTTGTTCAACATAATGGGTGCCACTTGGAAATGTTTAATTTGTGCTAATGAACTTTGAGTAACTGACTGATTAGTGATAGGGAATATTATGGACTGTGATTTGCACTTTTTCTACATGATTGGTGCCACTAGGACATGTTTAATTTCTGCTGATGAACAGTGTGATTAGTGATAGTGAATATTATGGACTGCGGTCAGCACCTGTTCAACATTACTGGGTGCCACTGATGGACTGCTTCTACTGAACAGATGTCACCTGTTGCTGTCTGCACCTGTTCAACATTGCTGAGTGCCACTGATGGACTGCTTCTACTGAAATGATGTCACTTGTTGCTGTCAGCACCTGCTTAACATTGCTGGGTGCCACTGATGGACTGCTTCTACTGAAAAGATGTCACCTGTTGATGTCTGCACCTGCTCAACATTGCTGGGTGCCACTGATGGACTGCTTCTACCGAAATGATGTCACTTGTTGGTGTCTGCACCTGCTCAACATTGCTGGGTGCCACTGATGGACTGCTTCTACTGAAAAGATGTCACCTGTTGATATTTGCACCTGCTCAACATTGCTGGGTGCCACTGATGGACTGCTTCTACCGAAATGATGTCACTTGTTGGTGCCTGCACCTGCTCAACATTGCTGGGTGCCACTGATGGACTGCTTCTACTGAAAAGATGTCACCTGTTGCTGTGTGCACCTGCTCAACATTGCTGGTGCCACTAATGGAACTGCTTATACTGAAATGGTGTTACTTGTTGGTGTCTGCACCTATTCAACATTACTGGGTGCTACTGATGGACTGTTTCTACTGAAAAAATGTCACTTGTTGGTTTTTGCACCTGTTGACCATTGCTGGGTGCTACTGCTGGAACTGTCAACTGCTTATTCTTGAGCTATGGAAAGCGTTTATGTGAATATTTGTATAAACTGATTTTTTGTGTATTACTGTTTGTGAAAAGTTATGAGACTCTTACCTGCACATATTCGTCATTGCTGACGCTATTGATTGAATTGTTTAACCACATAATACTTGTGTAAACTATTATGTAAACTCACATGTATGAAAGAATTTGTATTGCTTACTGTATTCTATATATTAGGTTATTGAAAGGTCAGTGCAAAGCCAAAATTTTATCTAGTTATATGATATTTACGCATTAATATTATCTTTTATTTTTGTCTGTATTTTTTTGACGCATTTGGTGGTATTTTCACCACCAATGCTGGCAAAAATACCATCAGATTCTAGCCCGTGGAGGAAGGGCATATGAAAGGTGGCTACACTGAGCCACAGCGCCAGAGATCGTGCTAGAGAGTATTGTTCCGCCGCCTCCACTGGCAGTGATTCTTGAGATGTCGTGGTAGGCAGTGCGTGTCGAGAACTCGTAGTAGGCGGTGATTATTGAGAGGTAGCGGAGCGCAGTGCTCGCTGAGATGTCGTAGTGAAGCGTGTTTGTTCCATGTTTTATGTAGTTCTTTGATGGATAGACAACAAATGTTCCAATGGAGATATTGTAATGATTTGAGTGCTTTTCATCAATATATGAAGGTAACAAGACTTGATTTATTTTTCATTATTTAATGTCGTAAATAATGCGTCATTACAGGTTCAGTCAACAAAGCATCTGGCTTGTGTTCTTGGATTAGAGTGTAATTCTGGTTCTCTTGAGTAATTATGGTATTTTATTTTCTTTAATTAATTCAGTATAAATGATATTTAAAATTTCTTGTGTTATTGAAGAAGAACCGTGCCAGATGCGTACGTTGAGTCATACTTCCACACACAGAACAGTTACACTTGTGCTTTGGTTTCGTAGGTTTTTTAGTTGCTGGGGACTTAATTAATTAATTGTGTTAATGAAAATTTCCATTTCATTCTTTGTTGTTGTTCTATGCAGTCAGATAGCGTAATAATACTAGTCAGGGCCAACCGTTTACGAGACTTCGTAATCGGACAAACTACTAAATCAAAAAATTAAAATTATTTGCATTCTATTTTAATTTAGCCCCCATGCAAAGTGCCTATGAATATCTGCGACGCACTGCTTTCCGCTAAAAGAAATTCAATGATATCCCCCTGCTTGGAGCGCACCTCCGTTAGAGAGGCCATTTTGAAGGCAACGTATAGCGCCGCGACCTACTGAAACATTATGACAGTATGTTCCACGATATCCCACAGCAAATTCCGCATTTTTTCAGCCGAAATTGGCCGAGAAAAAAAATGTGTTGCAATACTTGTTGAATGCGTGTCGTATTTGGGATAACGTAGGGTTTTGCAAGGTCCTCGTCTAAAGGACAAAATAAACTGCACTTTCGAAAGTCATGTGGGAAAGCAACGAGACAGTAGCAGCGTTAGAGGGGTGTAATTCGTGGTGACAGTGCTCTGCTATGAGGCAGCGTGCTGGGACGGCAAGTCGGCAATCGGCAGTCCACAGGTGGCGACGTGCCGTCGGCCGCAGGCGCGTAATGGGCCCAGGAGGCCCGAGGTGGCGGCGTGGGAGGTCGGGGGCGGCGGCGGCGGCGGCTCATCTTTATCGGCGGCGGCGCCTGCGGTGCGGAGGCGGCGTCGGCGGCAGCGGCGGTGCGGTCGCCGTCGTCTGCAGGGCGCGCGGCGCAGCCTCCGCCACGGCGCGCGGCCTGCGCCGGCTTGCGCCCCCGGGGCCGGTAAACCGCCCTAATTCAACCACCTGTAGCGTCCCAGGGCTGCACAACGCCCGCGCCACGCCGCGCCCAGCCACTGCCGCAGTTTTAAACGCCGGCCACAGTGACCACCACCGGCCACGGCGTGGAAGTTGTGCAACTCCCGTTGCTGACGTCACTGTCACGTAGCCGCACGTAGATCTTTCTACTATGAGGTACATTCAACAAGAAACGAGCCGCAGGCTGTAAAATGAAGATCGTAAAGTAATAATGTAACAGAGAGACTACTAAATAGAGTATTGATAAGATTTTCTCCATTGCAACTAGTTTAAATTTCAGTAAAATATTTGTTCTTAGATACATGTTCTGATATCACGAAAAACTTTAATTTTCCAGAGTAATTTCAGAAACAACAGCAGCATCTAAACAATTACTCCACTACAAATAAAAAAAGAATACATGACACTTCCATTTCCGGACTGGTGGTAGTCTGAAAATTGTACCCTAAAGCGCGGTGACTTTGAACGGCGAGGTGACTTTGAACGGCGAGGTGACTTTGAACGGCGAGGTGACTTTGAACAGCAATTTAGCATCTTTTTGAAGTAAATGCTGCACTCTAATGTGTAAATATGGAACTAAGGTCAGAGTCGTTAAATATCGCCAATAATCGCTACTTTGCCGGCCGCGGTGGCCATGCGGTTCTAGGCGCTGTAGTCTGGAACCGCGCGACTGCTACGGTCGCAGGTTCGAATCCTGCCTCGGGCATGGATGTGTGTGATGTCCTTAGGTTAGTTAGGTTTAAGTAGTTCTAAGTTCTAGGGGACTGATGACCTCAGATGTTAAGTCCCATAGTGTTCTGAGCCATTTGAACCATAATCGCTACTTTCAGATGATATGACAGTCGATATGAAATAACGTTGTATACCAAGGCCAGAAAATAAAATAATTTTCTGGAAATGTAAGTTTGTTCACAACCGCAAAAACATTTGCGTATTCTCAGAAGCATTTTCGAGTTTAGAATTTGAAACGAATTTTTATGGGGAAGGTTAATACTTGAATTAAGATTTACAAAAATCATAAAATTCTTTGGTGATGTAAAAATATAAAATGTGAAGGCTTGTCTTTCAAGGAGTGACTTCGAACAGCACCTTGTCTATTCTTTGACACATCCGCTCTGTGGAAAATAAGTTTAGCGAAGTTTCCTTCAAAGAGGAGTGTACAATATTATGTTGGTCACGTTATCACTGATGATGAAATTACACTTCTGAGGAAACAGCGTTCCAAGGTGGAATCAGATGATGTTTTCCATGTGTGGGCTAATGTTCCCAATGTGTCAGGTTTTGAGAAAGATGACATTTGTAGGAATATACCTAAGGTAGATAGAAAAGGAAGGCTTCATTTTGACTTTGAATTTGATGTCTATGACATCTGCTAGAGTGGACAATCTTTCCTGGCAACTTCCTTTCCTGTAGAGTGTTTACAGATGTATTTCTTCAAAATCCGATAACTTTCTTTTCATTACTTCTGTTAAAGTCATACAGACTGTTTTGAAAAGATTTGTTTTTAAATAATTTTCTTCTTTCATAAGTAGCTCAGTACCCATTTCCATTATTAGCAAAATTAAGCCGTAATCATATGAACAGTTTCAAGTGATTACAGAAAACACACAAAAAATACTCAAATTTTTAAATATCAGTTACTTTCAAAACAATATTTACATACAAAACATCATGCTATTTCATATGATAGGGATGTCATTTAACAGCAACTGATATGACTCCCACAGAATAGGCAAATGTTTCCATGTTCAAAGTGACCCCCACCCATGGGTGAAATTGAACAGTAAAAAAAAAAAAAAAAAAAAAAAAAAAAACCAAGTGTGGGGGATAAAAATGTATAATGTGCTTTATCATATTCAGCAACACCTCTTGCAACTTCCCAAGAGATTCATGTCAATATCTTGAAAAGTTTCTGTTTAGTTTACAAAATTGAATTTAAAATGTTCAAAGTCACCCCACTTTGCGGTACCAAGGTATGACTCTCTCCTCTACATATGCTTTTTTAAAAACAAAAGACTGTCGTGTACTTAGCATTCGACGACTCGTCGATTGTGGAAGCATGTTAAACACAGAACAGTTATTTTCTGTGCTTCCTTGTTAGCATAGAAGTTCACTGTTGGCTGACAAAAGGGGTGAAGTTTTCGTAAAGTTGATATTGTTTGTAATAGTCGGAAATAACTCAGTTACCACTATCGTCAGGGAGATATTTATTGTGCACACTTGGATTATTCTTCTCCTTGGAGTAGATGACATTCTGATCTCCATCGTGTTCCTGCTACAGCAGCTCCCACTTATTCAACTTTAACATTCTGACTGTACATTTTTTACTACTTTCTCATCATCTTCAATAAACATAATCACAACAGCAGCGCACAGTCACGGCTGACAGTGGAGGCATTTTCCACGATGACGTACCGTGTTATCGCAAGAGTAACAAGCAGCCAAGTAAAAAAAAACACGGACGTCGCTGTAAATAGCCAGTTGAGCAAGTTAGTTCCTACTACGGCCGGGTCAACAAAATGGTTCAAATGGCTCTGAGCACTATGGAACGTAACAGCTGAGGTCATCAGTCCCCTAGAACTTAGAACAAACCTAACTAACCTGAGGTATCACACAGATTCATGCCCGAGGCAGGATTCGAACCTGCAACCGTAGCGGTCGCACGGTTCCAGACTGAAGCGCCTAGAACCGCTCGGCCACACCGTCCGGCAGCAGGGTCAACAGTTCGCTTTCTCGAGTAATAAGTGCTGTCTACACTCATTGTTACCCGGATACCTCTTGGGCCTATTTTTTCAAAACAAAATACACTGATTTAACAAAAGTCACGAGATAGCGACAGGCACATATACAGATAGCGGTAGTATCCCGAACGTAAGGCATAAGAGGGCATTTCATTGGGGGACTGTCATTAGGTACTTAGATGATTCATCTGAAAACGTTTCCGACGTGATTATGGCCGCGCGACGGGAATTAACTGACACTGAACACGGAATGGAAGTTGGAGCAAGACACATGGGATGATCCACTTTGGAAATCGTGAAGGGTATTCAGTATTCCGAGATCACCAACGTCAAGAGTGTCCCGAGAATACCAAATTTGAGGCATTACCTCTCACCACGGACAACACAGTGGCTAACGGCCTTCACTTAACGTGCGAGAGCAGCACCTTTTGCGTAGAGGGAGGGAGGAGGAGATTAGTGTTTAACGTCCCGTCGACAACGAGGTCATTAGAGACGGAGCGCAAGCTCGGGTGAGGGAAGGATGGGGAAGGAAATCGGCCGTGCCCTTCCAAAGGAACCATCCCGCCATTTGCCTGAAGCGATTTAGGGAAATCACGGAAAACCTGAATCAGGATGGCGGGAGACGGGATTGAACCGTCGTCCTCCCGAATGCGAGTCCAGTGTGCTAACCACTGCGCCACCTCGCTCGGTTTTTTTCGTAGAGTTTTCAGTGCTATCAGACAAGCAACACTGCGTCAAATAACCGCAGAAATCAATGTGGGGCGTACGATGAACGGATCCGTTAGGCCAGTGCGGCGAAATCGGATGTTAGTGGGCTATGGCAGCAGACGACCGACGCGGGATTCTTTCCTAACAACACGACATCGCCTGCAGCGCCTCTCCTGGGCTCGTGGCCATATTGGTTGGACCCTAGACGACTGGAAAACCGTGGCCTGGTCAGATGAGTTCCGATTTCAGTTGGCAAGAGCTGCTGGAAGGATCTGAGTGTGTTGCAGACCACTTTGTTGACAAGGCACTGTGCAATCTAGTGATGGCTCCTTAATTGTGTGGGCTGTGTTTACATGGAATGGTCTGGGTCCTCTAGTCCACCTCAACGATAGCATACTGGAAATGGTTATGTTCGGCTACTTGGAGGCCATTTGCAGCCATTTGTGGACTTCACGTTCCGAAACAACTACGGAATTTTTGTGGATGACAATACGCCATGTCACCAGGTCACAACTGTTCGTGATTAATTTGAAGAACATTCTAGACAGTTCGAGCACCCGACATGAAACCCATCGCACATTTATAACACACAATCTAGAGGTCAGTTCGTGCACAAAATCTTGCGTTGGCAACACTTTCACAATTATGGACGGCTACAGAGGTAACATGGCTCAGTATATCTGCAGGGACTTACGACTTGTCGAATCTATGGCACGTCTAGTTGCTGGACTGCGCTGGGCAAAAGGACGTCCGACACGATGTTAAGCAGTATCCGACGACGTTTGTCACCTCTGTGTAATTGGAAACAAGGTGCCCAGCACGCACAGACTGTATCTCTTCTACTATAACAATCACCCTCTTTATTTACCAACCATGCTTCTAATATACTATAGTTCGTCCTGTTCTTCACTGTTGTTTCAATTGAGCTGTCACTACCTTGTCTATACATACAACTCGCTCCACCACCTTTCCTCTCTTTCTCCCTTTCCAGATGTGCATGTGCGCATTTTATTTATTTATTTATTTATTCTTCCTACTTGCCACCATCTACTTCATAAATAGAATTTAGCCGGCAGCGGTGGCCGAGCGGTTCTAGGCGCTTCGGTCCGTAACCACGTTGCTGCTACGGTCGCAGGTTCGAATCCTGCCTCGGGCATGGATGTGTGTGATGTCCTTAGGTTAGTTAGGTTTAAGTAGTTCTAAGTTCTAGGGGACTGATGACCTCAGCTGTTAAGTCCCATAGTGCTCAGAGCCGCTTGAACCACTTGAATCGAATTTACAGGATTATGATTGATCTTCAACAATCTCTCTGCCTCCAGAATTGTACCCCCATCTTCAACTGTGTGACTGTAAATAATGAAACTGAGGCAATTCCATCCCCTTCAGTGGAAGAGCTCTAAACGAACCTCTCTTACTTACTTCACTTTTCGTTTGTTAATTCCTCCCGCCCTAGTCGCCACTCAGTCTCTTCAGCTTCTTTCAAACGTTACTTCTCTAACAATCATTCGTAGGGGAGCCCAGGGAGAAACTGCTTGACATATTCCTGGAATTTAAGGAACTGCCGTGTTTACGCTTCATCGTCGAAGTGCAATGAGCTGATCGCCTCGAGTCCATGACTTCAAGACCCAACGAGGTGAACCGTATGAATGGAGTCTAAGAAGTTTGTGTCTACAAACTGAGAAGACATAAATGTTCTAAGTTGGTCAGATTTTTATTTCTCGGCGATGGCGAGAACCGTAAAGGAAGAACATGAGTCGAGTTTGGGTAATGAATGGCAAGCTGCAACTTCGTCATTCTCTTAAAATCCATTTCGTCACTCACCTGTGTGACAGAAAGCGCAGTAATCGCCCAACTGAGTTTTGACCCCAATTCCGTTGTTTTATCATTCTGTCAGCTCACATTTCCCAGCCGTGTCCTGTCTCATTAATTTGCCTGTATAAATAGGTAACATGTTAACCTTCACAGACGTATTTGCCTGAGTGTATCCTCACATACTAACCTCCTCCCTATCCCGCCTTGTGGCCCCCTCTGTTTCGACACAGAAACGAGCAAAGAGTTCCAGAGTTTCGAGTCAGCACCAAGTTCGGCGTTTGTCCCTGACCTTTATCTGTTGACACTTAACCTTCCGTGTTTCGACGTTACGATTGCTTCGTTCGACACAGAATTTCACCTCCTACCTAGTAAAATAAGATGTGACGATATAACTCTGAACTAATATAATATCCTACTGTCGTTTAATGCACTGTCAAAGTCACTCTCAAATAGAACCAAGAAGTAGGAAAACGTTATTTAGTGACGTAGAAAAAGATTTATAATTCAGTACATAATTCAAAGGGATTTAATCTATTCTAATGTTTATTAACACTGTGTGGAGTAGCTCGTTCCCCACTGGGCACTTCTCCAGGTGGTGGATGGATGAACGCTTACCGGATACGGTGGGTACCGGAGAAATAAAATATCCAGAGATGACTGAAAACAGCAACTGGTGCCTTGTAGTAAGGAGTTGGCTCTTCAAAGGCTATAGGAAGATAACTTAGAAGTTACCTGGCCCTCCAGATCGAGAATTGAGCATAGGAGTAACAACCCTATCACGAAAAGCTTTTGTGAAGAAAGTCAACGGTTATTAACCTGGTAAACTATGCAGCAGGGAGGGTTAGAAACATGCGGACCAATCGCATTAAGGGCATGGCTTTTGGTACGTCGAACATACTAAGTCTGCACAAAACTAGTGCGATAAATGAAGAAGTCTCCTCATACAAAATGAACATTGAAGCTGTGCAAGCAACAATGTGGCTGAATGGAGGTGCCCTTACAAAGGAGAACTAAACAATAGTTTGTGGTATAAATACTTCAGGAGAACGTGAGCTTGGCACTAGTTTCACAATGAGCACAACATAACCACACTGTTAAAAACTTTCAGGCAGCAGATGAGAGAATTAGCTATGTGATAACTGAATGTAAATATCTGCAAAATAATCATCCTCAATTTATTGCACATACTGAAAAGAAACCTTATGATGTCAAAGAAGAATTGCACAAAAGTCTTGTACAGTCCTACGACACTTGTCTCAAGATCATTATTAAAATGCTCGCTGGAGATTCTGAAGCAAATATACGACAAGAGCTCCACTGTATGCCAGCAACTGGCAAACACAGTGCGCACATACACAAATAACAATGATCTCAAAGTGGTGGTGGTGGTTAGTGTTTAACGTCCCGTCGACCACGAGGTCATTAGAGACGAAGCGCAAGCTCGGGTTAGGGAAGGGTTGGGAAGGAAATCGGCCGTGCCCTTTCAAAGGAACCATCCCGGCATTTGCCTGAAACGATTTAGGGAAATCACGGAAAACCTAAATCAGGATGGCTGGAGACGGGATTGAACCGTCGTCCTCCCGAATGCGAGTCCAGTGTGCTAACCACTGCGCCACCTCGCTCGGTGATCTCAAAGTAATAGACTTCTAAACACCTAGGATTCTGCTGGTTAAACAGTATTTCTTTTTCCCATAAAAATATTCAAAAGGAAATGGCGAAAAAGTGCACACACCGGCAGATATTACACGTTTCAACGCATAAATCACAGAATACATGTTGTAATGTGTCAGGCAAATCCAACACCTTCCATGAAAACCCTGACATGATAAGCAAATCCAGTAGTATGTCACATAGCTCCGAATAAATCGTGACATTAAATTAACCAAAGTAATACGAGTAACGAGTGAGCAAATGGAATACCACAGACTAACACAAGAATGCCTAAATGCATGTCATACCTTCCCACCATGAGACAGACGCAGTTCCGAGGGGAGAAACGAGAACAGAAGCCGAGAGCAGAACCGTGTTAAGCTAAAAGGCCCTACGATAAGTGACGGACACCCACGTCGCCAGCTAACCGCCAGGACCACCCCCCAACCCATGTTAAAAGCTAGAGCCCTCCAGAAGAACAGAATAGATCTTTCGATAACACTAAAAGGGCCACACCAGCCGCAAATTTTAGCGTGAGACTTTTTCGCGTCTCTGTTACGTTGCAAACTTTAAAAACATTGCCCCACCACGAAAAGTATAACGTTTCTCATTGGATAGACAGAGTTTTTGTAGGCAGAGCTTAAGGTTAACATTGAGACCCGGATTGGTCGGATGAAAACACAGCCAGATCTTTTTAAACCAACTTCGGTAAATTGTAGTAAGGAGAAGTTAGGAGAGAGTTGCTTCCGAGATGGCGAGCTGTATGGAGCTGCGTCGCCCGCCGCCTTCTGACGCTGCATAACCACCGACAAGGTAATGAACGCACGCGATGCCGAATTTTTGAGCGCATAAGGCTTCACTCAGAACTGCAGAAGTCTCATCTGTTACATCCCCGTTTTGCGTAATACTAGTGTCGATCGTCAATTAAAGCTCATGATATTCACATTTGCTACGTAAGTTAAAATCTGAAACGTGATGATTTTTCTGTTATATAATTATTGAGAAGCCACATCAGCCACTGTAATTTACGACAAGTTAGATAAGTAATTAAAGATAATTGAGGGTCACTGTAGACCATTTTGATAGTTTTCTCTTTTGTGAAACTTAATTTAAACCTAGATTATAGATGTGATATGGCATAGGTCATCCTTCGATCCATTGTAGAACTTGGAAACCCACTCAGGGAATATTCGTTCACATTTTTGTTGAACGCAGTTGGTTTTTATCATCCTGTATTAAAACATTTCCTTTTATCAATAGTGCAATTTATAAACAATGTTTTGTGAATAGAATAAAATTTCCAATGGTAAACTTAACTGCTTTTTCGACGTTATTTTACCAGCTAACTAAAAATAGGAAAGCCTTGAACCCCTTCCACTAAATTTAGTTAGTATTAAGATTCTTTTACAGGGGGTCCAGTGGAGTTGACGCTGAAATCATTAAGTATTTGGTTATATCATCGCTAGTCTCACTGAACTCTTCTGAACTCTACATGTCATGTGTGGTCTGGCGTCTCCTTACCAACAACAGGTCCCAGGTTCAAACTAGTCAATTCCCTAAAAAAACACGCTCAGAGCGTCGTTGCGCGAAAGTGGTAGGGAGACACGACTTAGAACAAACAGAAACCACGCAGAATCTTACAATGTGGAATTAGTAGAGGACTTAAGAAAAGAAATAAAAATAGTGCAAGTTCCAACTCGCCAACAAAATTTTACAACTGAGAATAACTGGAAATACTTAAGAAAAACAACATAATTTTTTGGATTCAAGAAATAGATCAAGATCACCTATTTTAGCGTGATTCTACTAAATCTGTACTTGACGGAAAGATCGCGAGAATAAAATTCCGACAATATCCAAATATTGAGAAGAAACCCATTTTCACCCAAAACCAAGAAACCTTTCGCACGTTAATAAGAAAGAAAGATAGAGATTCCATCAACCAGAGGTTGTTTCTAAAGTATGTATAAAATTGATACAAGAAATAACAGTGATAAGTCTTGTAATTACATGAAAGATGCATTTGTGAACCTATTAACTGAACCGCCCGTTATTAAAGAGAGAGGGAAATGCTATTTTAAAGCGAGACTAAATAATGATGGTCACAATAATTTAAACATAAATAATATAGAGTTTCAATCCGCTCGAAAACTTACTAATTGAGGAAACCTCTCTACAAAAACTGAAGCAAAGTGTACAGAAACTAAAGGATATAAAGCAGCTGGCAATACCCGGAGCCATCTGGAAAATAAGGAATCCACCTACACTGCGAAAACTCTATAATCTGACTGTCAAGATTTGGAAAAAAGAACAATTTCCAGAAAAACGGAAAGATGTTTAATTTATTTTACTTTAAGAAAGTACTATATAATATTAAAAGAAACTATCGACGGATGACTGTAAAATCATGTCGAGTCCCACAAGAATTAATCCACAAGAATTAATACAGATTGCAAAACTGTGCATTCACAATAAGAATTCTAGAGTCAAAGTACAAAAAGTTCTCTTGGTACGTTTCATGTTACATTCATGTTCAGAAACAAAAAGAACACCTTGAACGATTAGAGATAGAACATTCATATTGGTAGGACATGGCCATTAGTATCTTCTGCGGAAATAATTAGCATTTGAACCATGTCGGGCCGTGGGTTCAAGGTCAACATCGGTATCGCGGCGCAACACCACCTACCGGTAAAATGTGCCTGCGGCTCTCGTTGTTGCTGTAAAGCGAAGGTAATGGATCAGTGTGACTTGAGCAGGTGTGCAGGATGCCTCGCAGACGTACGCACGAGCCGTATTGTCAAAACTATGAGTTTGAAAGAGGGCGTATTACTGGCATGAGAGAATGTGAGGCCCATCTAGGAAATTGCTGCTGATGTGGGACGAAGTGTTTTGGCAGTGCAACGGCTGTGTGGTTCATCGAAGACTGTAGAACATTCAGACAACCCCTCCCCCCCCCCCTCCACCCCCGCCCACAACCCCCACCCCCGAGAAGATCGACACCTCGTCTGAACGGCATCGCAGGGCAGATCTGAGTCCTCCGCTTTGGCGCAACAGTGGAACAGTGTAACACATCCTACGCTCTCACTTAGGGATTATTACGGCATCGGTTACGTGTGCGTCATCCACTTCTCCGTCTACCTTTGATGAATGTGCAGAAACATGCTAGACGACAGTGATGTATGGAACGACGTCACTTGGTACAGGAATGGCATCAGATAGTATTTTCGAACGACTCCGGGTTTCATTTGTTTGAAAATGTTGGCCGCATTTTCGTTCGTCGCAGACTGGGGGAGCGGCGTATAACAGTGACTGCATCCGCGCAAGGCATGCAGCGCCAACTCAAGGCCGTATCGTGTGGAATACTATTGGGTACAGCCACAAATCACAACTGGTGAGTGTCCAGAGCACTGTGACCAGTGTCACCTACGTGAATGTCATTCTGTGACCCGTAGCCATACCCTTTCTGCACAACACCCCAAACGCCATTTTTCAGCAAGACAATGCACGACCACAGGATGTCAGCCTTTTTCCTGGTCCACCTGCTCACCAGACTTGTCGTCAATAGAAGATGAGCGGAGTGTGTTGAAACGACAGGTGCAGCGCTGTGACACAATGACAGCCACCACAGATTAACTTTGGAGCCAGGTCAATGTAGCATGTATGGCTTTACCACAGGACGCCATTGGCGCCTTATACGGATCGATGCCATCACGCATGGGTTAAGTTATCAGGGTCCATGGCAGACCCTGTGCTACTGTAATGTAAGAACAGAAATAAGTCAGCAGTTCATTTGAAGTTTTGTTATTTTTTAAATTTAAAGTTAATTGTCACATAAACAGTGCATCTGATTGCAAATACTATAAGTCTGTATTATTTTATCCCTGGGCATTCACGTTAATGGCGATCTTGATTACAATATTTGCTCACAATTGACTGCATTATACGTTAATGTACGAATAGAAATAAGAAGTTTGTTCCTGTAGTAATTCATTTATTTATTTAATTTGAGCTCTCATGTTAACGCCAGTCTGATTAAGGTATCTGCCCATAAATCGACTTTAATACATGCAAACAAAAACAAATAAGATCTCTGAGGAAGATAGCCCTACATCATATATTTTTGTCAAGATCTTTGCAACAAGAAACAGTTGTTTATCACATGCTGGATGATGGCAAAGTTCCGCTACCACAGTGTAAATGCATACAGACTGTGTAAAAGTGTATGAAGTGATGTACCAACTGGCCAACAAAATGGAAGCAGACAGACGGACACTAACAGAAAAAAGCCGTCCATTCTGTCGCAGTAAGTACAAAACAAAAATTCAGCATCCATATCGACAGATGAACAATACTCATGGCGATACACTAAAGCATGTTCCATCTTGTTCTCACAGAGCCAGCACGCAGCATTACGCTAGAAATAGATATATAAGTTTCGGGAAAGCATCTGAAGATAAATCAGCAAAGGTTCAAAAACCGGCTCATGGAACAATAAATAACTATTCAAAAAGGGGACTGGTTTCGGTTTTGTGTATTTACATTCAATTAAGAGGCACAGGTTCTAAAATATCCGTAATGGATAAGCTTAATCTTATCATAGTTGTCCTGACATTCGAGACATAGACATCAACAAAATCATAGGAAGTAAAATTAAGAATCTCTGAAAAGCTAAATTTTAAAGAAGATATTTGGCGTAATTCAAAATAAGACCACATAGGAATAGAGAAGATTAACAAAATCAAAGCTAAGGTACTTCGTTGGATTCGGCATGCACCTCAAGCTCCAGAATATGTACAGAACATCGTGAAAGAAGAAACCCTCTTGTAAGACGAAGGCTATGCTTCTTCGAGAACATAGGAGAAGATATGAAAATCCTAAATGTGATGAATAGGAAAACTAAATGCCATGATAGAACTATCTGGCAAAGCATCTATGACATCAACAGCGAAAGGCTTTCATAATTTGTGAAGCTTGCTATTAATAATGATAATAATAATAATTTAGCAGAAACTGTTTTTTGTGAATGGTTTCATATTTAATTCAGAAAATTTGGTCCTAGATTGTTAGTGTAATCTCCTCACAAAGTTTTATTTATAGGAACAAGAATAATAAGCTGATGACACATTTATCCTCTTTAAATCTGTGAGATATGTAGTGTTTTTCCGTGATTATGCCGCAGACTTAATCTTGAAATGGAGTCATTCAAGAGGCATATTATTTGGAACTGGTTTCTAATAACTGTTATAAAATGAAACAGATTTTTCTGGCGATAATTGTAGATTTCTTTCGTTTAACAATCCGACACTAACTCTGATGCTCGCCCTCGCTCTCTAGCGTCTTTGTCAGACAGGTTTCACCTCAAAAGTACATCCGCAGAAAACATGAAATTCGACCACACAATGCTACAACACCTACTGCCTCAATGCAGTGCGAGGCCTGAAGTCGGCTTGCAATTTTGGTCCTTGATAGCGGTGTAGCTGCTGCTCTCGAATTAACAATTACTTCGTCGACAATGGACGGTTAGTCAAGGACTGTGACCGATTACACAGTACCAATTAAGAGGGACCGAGGTGAGAAATCTCTGCACGAATTTAGGATAGCAGTTTGAGCCTGTGAAGCGTCTCTGAAGCTAGTGAAACATTATCAAAGTTCCATTGTTTATTAACTATACTTACAGTCGTCTTGTTCCACACCAGCCTGGTCGCCGATGCCTATTTCAGCTGCTTGTTGGATTCTCGAAGACGGTTGCCGTTCCAGCTCCTCGTCTCCGAATTCTATTTCCACCCACGAAGCGGTGTTGTTGGAAGTCGTGTGATTGGTCGATCTTATTAGTATCAGCCAGGTAGGTTTCAGCACCCACGAGCACCTAAGTGTTGAGCGGGAACGTGGACCCAACGACGCCCTGCTGCCAGTTCCGCTCCGATGTTCGGTGCTGTCAGCACTCCGGAATGTGGTGTTGTCCGTAGACAGTCAGCTTCTCTATCAGCAATGGTAGGCAGCGAACAGTACGACGTTCACCAGGCGAAGACCGTCATCTCAAGTACATCTTCGGCTGGTTCGTAGAGCGTTCTGAAGTATCTAGGACGTAGATTCGCTACAGTATCGCAGTCATAGAATCGAATGCTATTACTGCGAACGCCATCGATCCCAATGACGAGCTCCTTGAGAGCTGGTGAGCTCGAGTATTTAAAAGGAGCTAACGTGAGGCTGTGACGCGATCCTCGGCTCGTAATGACCGCATGTGTCCTCACTTATTCTGTTAGATTCGCTTTTCTGACACTGGTTCTTATGGCATGGATGCTATTTCTTTCGACATCTCGTACAAACTAACGAATATGCCTTGTAACGTTTTCGTTGGTTTTCTGTCCCGTGTTATTTTCTGCTGAGCTCGTTCTCTTTCTCTCTTGTCGCTATGTTGTAATGTGTTGAGGCCTGACCCACTTGTGACATACCGCTTATTTCCTGGTTCTGTCTCTGCCTCTGGTGTGACCGCATTTTGCTTGTATCAAGGGGAATGAGTTTTAATGAAAATTTTTAATTTTAAATACCTTTCTATTCTTTGCATTAACACAAACAAAGATACAAAAATCAATGGTTTACTGCTACAGTAACTTTTACTTTAAACGCTTGTTTCACTATTCATGTCGTCGACATGAGGAGGATTAAGACGATCTTAGTTCAAGAATTTAGTTGCGTCATTGATATCTTGAGCTATCTGGTATACAGCGACATAGCAAGAAGGTTACATATCAACTTACACTAGCCACGAAAACTTAGCGTTAATGTGCAGCCTTTAAAGATGTTATACACGTTTCTATACGTAATTAGAAATGTGTTACTTTTAAGTACAGCTTTCCCTTCACTGATGCTTCAGTTGTCTCTCAGGTGGATGATTACACTGTCTCCCTACGGTTTCCATTTCCTTGTGTTTGTACAATAACCATGCCTGCCAATTCCGTAACCGGGTATAATGCTATATACTAGGGCTCAACAACTGTACACTTCGAGTGGTAAGCATAGAATGCAGTCTTACAAAACTGTACAGCACTGTAAACACGTCAGAGTACACCCCCCCCCCCCCCTCCCACCAACTGCAGTGTATTACAGGCATTTCCTATCACCGACCCTCGAAATGTTCGCCTAGGTATTGGTTGGGTTGCCCTACACGGCAATATTTACAACAAAACATATTCTAAGTAAAGTTTGTTAAAGTGAATGAATTACCATTTCTGTATTCTAATACTATACGGGGAAGTTAATCAGGTAACAAATTTGACTTATCAACATTCGACTGTGTCGTTCCAGACCAGCAGTCCTACATTAGCAGGTGGACAACCTCTACAGTTTGTATGATCACCAAAGGAATGTCATACTCGAATTTCTTACACAAATTCTGGTTAAGACAAATGACAAATATTTCAAGACAAAAAAGAGTTATAACATTGAGCTGCTTGTGGGCATTGATTTACATGGGAGAGTTGAAAACTCGTGTCACACCTGGATTCGAAACCAGGTCTCCTGGTCACTAGTCAGATGCTCTGATCACTGTGCCATCCTGAGACAACTGTCTTCGCAACTGCACTGGCTACCCTAGCATGCCTCCGACCAGACCCGAATTCTCAGCTTATCCACGGACTACTGACGTAATACCCTGTTCCTTATCATCACTACTCGCCGCGTTTCGCCGCTTCCAGTAATAGTTAGAGTGTGGTATGCATCTGCACTGAAGCGGTCAATGGCCAGCCTCGTCTTAAATATATACGCGGTGTCTGTTCTTTCGGACACTTAACGTGCAAACGATCTGTTTGAGAAGATAGAAAACACCGCTGCAAAACCAGAGATTCTTTGTTACTTGAATAAACTTAAACGGGGCTTGAATAACAGAAAATATCTTCTTGAAATAATGACAATAAGTATTATAAAACTATTATACACTCCTGGAAATTGAAATAAGAACACCGTGAATTCATTGTCCCAGGAAGGGGAAACTTTATTGACACATTCCTGGGGTCAGATACATCACATGATCACACTGACAGAACCACAGGCACATAGACACAGGCAACAGAGCATGCACAATGTCGGCACTCGTACAGTGTATATCCACCTTTCGCAGCAATGCAGGCTGCTATTCTCCCATGGAGACGATCGTAGAGATGCTGGATGTAGTCCTGTGGAACGGCTTGCCTTGCCATTTCCACCTGGCGCCTCAGTTGGACCAGCGTTCGTGCTGGAGGTGCAGACCGCGTGAGACGACGCTTCATCCAGTCCCAAACATGCTCAATGGGGGACAGATCCGGAGATCTTGCTGGCCAGGGTAGTTGACTTACACCTTCTAGAGCACGTTGGGTGGCACGGGATACATGCGGACGTGCATTGTCCTGTTGGAACAGCAAGTTCCCTTGCCGGTCTAGGAATGGTAGAACGATGGGTTCGATGACGGTTTGGATGTACCGTGCACTATTCAGTGTCCCTTCGACGATCACCAGTGGTGTACGGCCAGTGTAGCAGATCGCTCCCTACACCATGATGCCGGGTGTTGGCCCTGTGTGCCTCGGTCGTATGCAGTCCTGATTGTGGCGCTCACCTGCACGGCGCCAAACACGCATACGACCATCATTGGCACCAAGGCAGAAGCGACTCTCATCGCTGAAGACGACACGTCTCCATTCGTCCCTCCATTCACGCCTGTCGCGACACCACTGGAGGCGGGCTGCACGATGTTGGCGCGTGAGCGGAAGACGGCCTAACGGTGTGCGGGACCGTAGCCCAGCTTCATGGAGACGGTTGCGAATGGTCCTCGCCGATACCCCAGGAGCAACAGTGTCCCTAATTTGCTGGGAAGTGGCGGTGCGGTCCCCTACGGCACTGCGTAGGATCCTACGGTCTTGGCGTGCATCCGTGCGTCGCTGCGGTCCGGTCCCAGGTCGACGGGCACGTGCACCTTCCGCCGACCACTGGCGACAACATCGATGTACTGTGGAGACCTCACGCCCCACGTGTTGAGCAATTCGGCGGTACGTCCACCCGGCCTCCCGCATGCCCACTATACGCCCTCGCTCAAAGTCCGTCAACTGCACATACGGTTCACGTCCACGCTGTCGCGGCATGCTACCAGTGTTAAAGACTGCGATGGAGCTCCGTATGCCACGGCAAACTGGCTGACACTGACGGCGGCGGTGCACAAATGCTGCGCAGCTAGCGCCATTCGACGGCCAACACGGCGGTTCCTGGTGTGTCCGCTGTGCCGTGCGTGTGATCATTGCTTGTACAGCCCTCTCGCAGTGTCCGGAGCAAGTATGGTGGGTCTGACACACCGGTGTCAATGTGTTCTTTTTTCCATTTCCAGGAGTGTATTTGCCTCCACATGCGCAACACAAATTACGATGGAGGACTTTGCGATGTGCGGCATTCAGTCTTCAAGAGTTATGACCCAAATGACTATGTAACACTTTACAATATACGGCATTCAGTCTTCAATAGTTATGGCTGTAGCAACGTATTATGCCAGAAAATATTCACTTATCTCTAATAGAAAACAGAGTAAAGTGGCTACCAGCTGCTTCTTGCGTAAATGCTGCAAGCTACCTCCAATCACTAAGACACGAACTACTAATTTATTGCTCAACTACCCACGTTTGCATCTAAGTGAGCAGTACACCAGTTTCCAGAATGATATTTTCACTCTGCAGCGGAGTGTCAGCTGATATGAAACTTACTGGCAGATTAAAACTGTGTGCCGAACCGAGACTCGAACTCGGGACCTTTCCCTTCGCGGGCAAGTGCTCTACCAACTGAGCCACCCAAGCGCAACTCACGCCCCGTCCTCACAGCTTTATTTCCGCCAATATCTCGCCCCTTCTTTCCAAACTTCACAGAAGCTCTCCTGCTAGCAGGCAAAGGTCCCGAGTTCGAGTCTCGGTTCGGCACACAGTTTTAATCTGCCAGAAAGTTTCAGTACACCAGTTACACATGTAAAGAATCCATTCATATAAGGCAGTTTACAGTACACATTAATGAATCATGGATTCAATAACAAGAGCTATACTTAATCAACGTAAAAACCGCAGAGCGTGTAACATATCCACTGCTGTAATAATATTTTAAATTACATTCAAATTTTTCCCAGTCATGCTCAGTACATGTCATGATATGAACTGGATTGCTTTATGACACAGTATTCGCTGTAGCACACCCCATGTGCTGTACAAGTGTTCACTTAGCATGGCCCAATATGAAATAGCCACAGTAAGTCGTAACTCATAGCTACTATTGACTTCACTTAATGCACCTTCGTGTATAATAATGTGGCATAATATAAGAGTACCATGATACCAATATTAACCCAAAAGCACTCTGACTGAGCTCCTTGAAACCTGCTGAAGCTGTTCCACACGTTCCTGCAATGCTCTGTGTGCGATCAGAGAAAACAGTGTCTGGCCCAACAGGTTGTCACCCTCACACTACCGCCATCCATGGGAACCCTAGTAAATCTGCTGTCGATGTGCACACCTACACTTGGCTTCCCACAGAACTACCTTCTCCAGCAGCTCCTCATCAATGACTGTCCACACTGCAAGCGCAGTATGAGAATCCTGCCTTATTCGCCGCCACAGCCCTCCACTCCCCACACTGAATACTAACAGTGCACTGCCAGCCCCGACCGGAAACGCCGCTGTTGCTTCCAGTTCTACAGTCATGCTCATAAATTAAGGATAATTGTAGAATGTGATGTCACACAACGCGTCACTACACAAAACTGGCGCTAATAACATAGGCACATAGGGAACCGACATGACACAGATCCGTTACTGCACGGTATTGGTGATAAGTTGAGAAAACTGTCCCGAAACACATGTGCTACAAAACGTCACTGTTTCCTGCTCATGTACCCCGACATCAGTATGGGATATGATCACCATGGACACGTACACAGGCCGCACAATGGGATGGCATACTCTGGATCAGGTGGTCGACCAGCTGCTGGGGTATAGCCTCCCATTCTTGCACCAGTGCCTGTCGGAGCTCCTGAAGTGTCCTAGGGGTGTGAAGACGTGCAACGATACGTCGACCGAGAGCATCCCAAACGTGCTCGATGGGGTTCTGGTATGCAGAACAGGCAAGCCACTCCATTCGCCTGATATCTTCTGTTTCAAGGTACTCCTCCACGATGGAAGCTCGGTGGGGCCGTGCGTTATCATCCATCAGGAGGAAGGTGGGCCCCACTGCACCCCTGAAAACGCGGACATACTGGTGCAAAATGACATCCCGATACACCTGACCTGTTACCGTTCCTCTGTCAAAGACATGCAGGGGTGTACGTGTACCAATCATAATCCCCACCCCACCCCATCAAACCACGACCTCCATACAGGTCCCTTTCAAGGACATTAAGGGGTTGGTATCTGGTTCCTGGTTCACGCCAGATGAAAACCCGTTGAGAATCACTGTTCAGACTGTACCTGGACTCGTCCGTGAACATAACCTGGGACCACTGCTCCAATGATCATGTACTGTGTGATTGACACCAGGTTTTACGGGCTCTCTTGCGATCAGGGGTCGGTGGAATGCACCTTGCAGGTCTCCAGGCGAATAAACCATGTCTGTTCAGTCGTCTGTAGACTGTGTGTCTGAAGACAACTGTTCCAGTGGCTGCAGTAAAGTTCCGAGCAAGGCCACCTGCAGTACTCCGTGGCCCTCTGAGGGCACTGATGGTGAGATATCGGTCTTCTTGTGGTATTGTACACTGTCGGTTAGACCGTCAGTGAGAGAGCACTTCGATTTCCTGCTGCTAATAAGGCGAGTACACCGTTCGCTTGTTACACATTTTTACGAGCTTCAAACAGGTACAACTTATTTTCAGTTATCTGGGTAGTTACTATTTTATTTTTGTAATTTCTTGCGTGTTTGAGTGCCTACTAGACACAACCTTTTATTTTAATAACAGTGTAGTGTACAGTATCGCCGTTGCTATCGACCCTCGTATCGTACAGGCTTTTGTTTGTTTGGTTAGAACAGCTCAGTGTCGGTTAGACCGTCAGTGAGAGAGCACTTCGATTTCCTGCTGCTAATAAGGCGAGTACACCGTTCGCTTGTTACACATTTTTACGAGCTTCAAACAGGTACAACTTATTTTCAGTTATCTGGGTAGTTACTATTTTATTTTTGTAATTTCTTGCGTGTTTGAGTGCCTACTAGACACAACCTTTTATTTTAATAACAGTGTAGTGTACAGTATCGCCGTTGCTATCGACCCTCGTATCGTACAGGCTTTTGTTTGTTTGGTTAGAACAGCTCAGTGTCGGTTAGACCGTCAGTGAGAGAGCACTTCGATTTCCTGCTGCTAATAAGGCGAGTACACCGTTCGCTTGTAGGGTAAACATAGTCATGTGCAGGGACTGTGGTTGTTGTGAGCGGACGCAAGGAGAATTGGCCACTCTTCGGGGGCAGGTGGAGGCTTTGTCTGTTAGGCTCATCGAGCTCGAGGCGCAGGCGTCGGCTCGTAGTGGCGTTGGGGCAACTGTGGTGAGACCTATGCCTACTTCGGTGGCCTTGGAATCGCATGGAACCCCTGATGTCGCTGCGTCTTCCGGCAGTGAGCATCTTACCGGTCAGCCATCACTCCAGGGTGAATGGCGGACAGTGGTGGGCTCGCGCGTGCCTGGCCGAAAGGCGAAGGTGGGATCTGGCCGCGTGGCAGCTGCCTTACCCCTTTCCAACAGGTACGGGGTACTTCCTAGTGGTGATGACATCGTTTCCGAGCCACCACAGGATGCCTCGCCTGTTGGGCCAGTGGCCGATTCTCCGGCAAGGTCCCGACAGTCACAGAGGGCGGGCCTATTAGTTATAGGGAGCTCCAACGTTAGGCGGGTTATGGAGCCCCTTAGGAAAATAGCGGGTAGGTCGGGGAAGAATGCCAGTGTGCACTCGGTGTGCTTGCCGGGGGGTCTCGTCCGTAATGTGGAGGAGGCCCTTCCGGCAGCTATTGAACGCACTGGGTGTGACCGGCTGCAGATAGTAGCACATGTCGGAACGAATGACGCCTGCCGCTTGGGTTCTGAGGCCATCCTTGGTTCCTTCCGGCGACTGGCTGATTTGGTGAAGACAACCAGCATCGCACGCGGAGTGCAAGCTGAGCTTAATATCTGCAGCATAGTGCCCAGAGTCGATCGCGGTCCTCTGGTTTGGAGCCGTGTGGAGGGTCTAAACCAGAGGCTCAGACGACTCTGCGACTATAATGGTTGCAAATTCATCGACCTCCGTTATTGGGTGGAGAACTGTAGGGCCCCCCTAGACAGGTCAGGCGTGCACTACACACCGGAAGCAGCTACTAGGGTAGCAGAGTACGTGTGGCGTGCACACGGGGGTTTTTTAGGTTAGAGGGACCCCCCCTTGGGCGAAACGATAAAATACCTGACGGCTTACCAGAGAGGACATTATCATCGTTGATAAAGAACGTCCGTCCTCAGAGACCAAAAACAGGAAAAGTCAACGTAATATTGGTAAACTGCAGGAGTATCCAGGGCAAGGTTCCTGAATTAGTATCTCTTATTGAAGGAAATAGTGCGCATATAGTATTAGGAACGGAAAGTTGGTTAAAACCGGAAGTGAACAGTAACGAAATCCTAGACACAGAATGGAATATATACCGCAAGGATAGGATAAACGCCAATGGTGGAGGAGTATTTATAGCAGTAAAGAATTCAATAATATCCAGTGAAGTTATTAGCGAATGCGAATGTGAAATAATCTGGGTTAAGTTAAGTATCAAAGGTGGGTCAGATATGATAGTCGGATGCTTCTATAGACCACCTGCATCAGCAACCGTAGTAGTTGAGCGCCTCAGAGAGAACCTGCAGAACGTCGTGAAGAAGTTTCGTGATCATACTATTGTAATAGGGGGAGACTTCAATCTACCAGGTATAGAATGGGATAGTCACACAATCAGAACTGGAGCCAGGGACAGAGACTCTTGTGACATTATCCTGACTGCCTTGTCCGAGAATTACTTCGAGCAGATAGTTAGAGAACCAACTCGTGAAGCTAACGTTTTAGACCTCATAGCAACAAATAGACCGGAACTTTTCGACTCCGTGAATGTAGAAGAGGGTATCAGTGATCATAAGTCAGTGGTTGCATCAATGACTACAAGTGTAATAAGAAATGCCAAGAAAGGAAGGAAAATATATTTGCTTAACAAGAGTGATAGGGCACAAATCGCAGAATATCTGAGTGACCACCATCAAACGTTCATTTCTGAGGAAGAGGATGTGGAACAAAAATGGAAAAAATTCAGAAACATCGTCCAGTACGCCTTAGATAAGTTCGTACCGACTAAGGTCCAAAGCGAGGGGAAAGATCCACCGTGGTATAACAATCATGTACGAAAGGTACTACGGAAACAAAGAAAGCTTCATCATAGGTTTAAGAGTAGTCGAATCATAGCTGATAAGGAAAAGCTGAACGAAGCGAAAAAGAGCGTAAAGAGAGCAATGAGAGAAGCATTCAACGAATTCGAACATAAAACATTGGCAAACAATCTAAACAAGAACCCTAAAAAGTTTTGGTCATATGTAAAATCGGTAAGCGGATCTAAATCCCCTATTCAGTCACTCGTTGACCACGATGGCACCGAAACAGAGGACGACCGAAGAAAGGCAGAAATACTGAATTCAGTGTTCCGAAACTGTTTCACTGCGGAAAATCGTAACACGGTCCCTGACTTCAGCCGTCGCACGGACGCCAAAATGGAAAATATTGAAATAAACGATATCGGAATTGAAAAACAACTGCTATCACTTAGTAGCGGAAAAGCATCCGGACCAGACGAGATACCCTTAAGATTCTACAGTGATTATGCTAAAGAACTTGCCCCCTTTCTATCAGCAATTTATCGTAGATCGCTGGAAGAACGTAAAGTACCTAGCGACTGGAAGAAAGCGCAGGTCGTTCCCATTTTCAAGAGGGGTCATAAATCAGATGCGAATAATTATAGGCCTATTTCGCTTACGTCAATCTGTTGTAGAATAATGGAACATGTTTTGTGTTCTCGTATTATGACGTTCTTAGATAATACAAATCTCCTTCATCATAACCAACATGGATTCCGCAAACAGAGATCATGTGAAACTCAGCTCGCCCTATTTGCCCAAGAAATTCACAGTGCCGTAGACACTGGCGAGCAGATTGATGCCGTATTCCTGGACTTCAGGAAGGCATTTGATACGGTTCCGCACTTACGTTTAGTGAAAAAAATACGAGCTTACGGAATATCGGACCAGGTTTGTGATTGGATTCAGGATTTCCTAGAAGAAAGAACACAACATGTCATTCTTAACGGTTCAAAATCTGCAGATGTAGAGGTAATTTCGGGAGTACCGCAGGGAAGCGTGATAGGACCTTTATTGTTTACAATTTACGTAAATGACTTAGTTGACAACATCGGTAGCTCCGTGAGGCTATTTGCAGATGACACGGTTGTCTACAAGAAAGTAGCAACATCAGAAGACTCGTACGTACTCCAGGAGGACCTGCAGAGGATTAATGCATGGTGCGACAGCTGGCAGCTTTCCCTAAACGTAGATAAATGTAATATAATGCGCATACATAGGGGCAGAAATCCATTCCAGTACGATTATGCCATAGGTGGTAAATCATTGGAAGCGGTAACGACCGTAAAATACTTAGGAGTTACTATCCGGAGCGATCTGAAGTGGAATGATCACATAAAACAAATAGTGGGAAAAGCAGGCGCCAGGTTGAGATTCATAGGAAGAATTCTAAGAAAATGTGACTCATCGACGAAAGAAGTAGCTTACAAAACACTTGTTCGTCCGATTCTTGAGTATTGCTCATCAGTATGGGACCCTTACCAGGTTGGATTAATAGAAGAGATAGACATGATCCAGCGAAAAGCAGCGCGATTCGTCATGGGGACATTTAGTCAGCGCGAGAGCGTTACGGAGATGCTGAACAAGCTCCAGTGGCGGACACTTCAAGAAAGGCGTTACGCAATACGGAGAGGTTTATTATCGAAATTACGAGAGAGCACATTCCGGGAAGAGATGGGCAACATATTACTACCGCCCACATATATCTCGCGTAATGATCACAACGAAAAGATCCGAGAAATTAGAGCAAATACGGAGACTTACAAGCAGTCGTTCTTCCCACGCACAATTCGTGAATGGAACAGGGAAGGGGGGATCAGATAGTGGTACAATAAGTACCCTCCGCCACACACCGTAAGGTGGCTCGCGGAGTATAGATGTAGATGTAGATGCGGACGTCCCGCACTGTGGCGCCCGGACACGTTTCCTGTCTGCTGGAATCGTTGCTATAATTTTGCGATCACACTTTGTGGCACACGGAGGGCCTGTGCTACGACCTGCCCGGGTTTGACCAGCCTCCAGTCGCCCTAGTATTCTACCTATCATAATGTCATCAATGTGTGTTCACCCTTAGCACGTCTGAAAACGTCTGCACACTTACTTCGCTGCACCGTACTCTGACAAGCACCAACACACCTCTGCGTATATGGACTGCTGCCAGCGCCACCATGCGACGACCGCAGATCAAATGCACCGCATGGTCATACCCCGAAATGATTCAAACCCACAAACCGCCCACCAGAGCGTTGTTTCACCATGTATCAGGATTAGCCTTCATTTATGAGCATGAGTGTAGTTAAGTCCAGATGACTGACTGCCCACTGCTCCCCTTCCCTCACCTATCACTAGTGTGCCCATGACGATGGTTTCGTCTGTCACATGTCTCGCAGCAGCCGCGCTCTGATAGCATGAACAGGGTTTACCACATAGCAAGAATAAGGTTGCTGCTCCTGGGGAACACAGCCATGCTATTCGACACAACAAATTGTTGTCTTACACTATCTGATCAGAAGTGTCCTGACACCCCTAAGTAATACGGAACTGATCAGTAGATGTCACGAGTGGTGGATCCGCTGGTATGAAAGGATATGGTCAGTATTGCATTGTCAGTAGAGAAGCAGCAACAGCAGTGACCTCAAACGTGGACTAGTCACTGGATGTCACCTTAGCGACTAATCCATCACAGACCCTTCAGCTCTTCTAAACCTGCCCAAGTCGATTGTTGCTGACGAGACTCTGAAGTGGAAACAACACAGATAAACCAAGACTACGCAAAACTCATTTACAGATCGTCGAGCGCTGTGAAGGGTGATTGTAAACTATCGCTGGAAATCAGCTGAAGGAATCACTCGTGAGTCCCAAAATGTCACCAGCAGTCCAACTAGCACAATGACTGTGCATAGGGAGTTAAAAAGAATGTGATTCAAAGATCGAGTATTTTCCTCATAAGCCACAAATTTTTGAAGTCCAATCCCAAAGAAAGCAGGTGTTGACAGATGTGAAAATTACCGAACTATCAGTTTAATAAGTCACAGCTGCAAAATACTAACGCGAATTCTTTACAGACGAATGGAAAAACTGGTAGAAGCCGACCTCGGCGAAGATCAGTTTGGATTCCGCAGAAATGTTGGAACACGTGAAGCAATACTGACCGTACGACTTATCTTAGAAAATAGATTAAGGAAAGGGAAACCTACGTTTCTAGCATTTGTAGACTTAGAGAAAGCTTTTGACAATGTTGACTGGAATACTCTCTTTCAAATTCTAATGGTGGCAGGGGTAAAATACAGGGAGCGAAAGGCTATTTACAATTTGTACAGAAGGCAGATGGCAGTTATAAGAGTCGAGGGGCATGAAAGGGAAGCAGCGGTTGGGAAGGGAGTGAGACAGGGTTGTAGCCTCTCCCCGATGTTATTCAATCTGTATATTGAGCTAGCAGTAACGGAAACAAAAGAAAAATTCGGTGTAGGTATTAAATTCCATGGAGAAGAAATGAAAACGTTGAGGGTCGCCGATGACATTGTAATTCTGTCAGAGACAGCAAAGGACTTGGAAGAGCAGTTGAACGGAATGGACACTGTCTCCAAAGGAGGATATAAGATGAACATCAATAAAAGCAAAACAAGGATAATGGAATGTTTTCGAGTTAACTCGGGTGCTGCTGAGGGGATTAGATTAGGAAATGAGACACTTAAAGTAGTAAAGGAGTTTTGCTATTTAGGGAGCAAAATAACTGATGATGGTCGAAGTAGAGAGGATATAAAATGTAGACTGGCAATGGCAAGGAAAGCGTGTCTGAAGAAGAGAAATTTGTTAACACCGAGTATAGATTTAAGTGTCAGGAAGTCGTTTCTGAAAGTATTTGTATGAAGTGTAGCCATGTATGGAAGTGAAACGTGGACGATAAATAGTTTGGACCAGAAGAGAGTAGAAGCTTTCGAAATGTGGTGCTACAGAAGAATGCTGAAGATTAGATGGGTAGATCACACAACTAATGAGGAGTTATTGAATAGAATTGAGGAGAAGAGGAGTTTGTGGCAGAACTTGATAAGAAGAAGGGACCGGTTGGTAGGACATGTTCTGAGGCATCAAGGGATCACAAATTTAGCATTGGAAGGCAGCGTGGAGGGTAAAAATCTTAGACGGAGACCAAGAGATGAATACAATAAGCAGATTCAGAAGGATGTAGGTTGCAGTAAGTACTGGGAGATGAAGAAGCTTGCACAGGATAGAGTAGCATGGAGAGCTGCATCAAACCAGTCTCAGGACTGAAGACCACAACAACAACAACAACAATGCTAAGCGATGCTTGAGGTGGTCCAAAGAGTGGCGCCACTCTACAGTGAATGACTGTAAACGAATGATTTGGCACGATGAGTCTTGCTGTAGGCTGTGACAATTGGATTTGGCGAATTCCTGGACAGCGGTGTCTGCCATCAGCTGCGGTGTCCGCCTGACTGTGGCGCCACCGTCGGAGTGCTGTCTTGGCTTCTTCGTTGCACACGAATCGTTGTTCTGCCAGGACCTTCGTCAGCGGACCGAAAACGACGAAATTACTAGAGGCGAGGTCCGGACTCTGTGGTGGGTGGTCCAGACTCTACCACTGAAATGATCGGAACTTGCTGGCGATTCTGACGGCCATATATGGCCTTGTATTGACTTGGAAGATAACCACGTTGCCCACATCGAGAATCCCGTCGCGCTTCTTCTCGATGGCAGCCTGCAGACGTCACAGTGTGCGACAGTAACTGTCGACATTGCTGGATGCACTTAGTGACGTGAAATGCAGCACCAGCTGTCCACGGCGGTCCCAGAAGACGGTTATTATCAGTCTCCAAACAGCTGGCACCAAACGGATTTTTTTTTTTTTATCGAAGCGAACACGGATGTTTCGACACCATGTTCTGCTGCTCCGATTCCGGCATGAAATGCAGTATCCACGTCTCATCGCCGGCAATAATGCTGCGCTCCAGGAAACCGTCACCCTGCTCGACGTATCACTGCAACGATTCAGTGAAGCTATCACTGGTTTGCCTTTCATAGTGTCATACGACTGCTTAGGCACCCGCCGACGTGAAACTTGAAACTTACCAGTACCCTAAGGATCTGTGGGTGATGTCGTAAATACTTCCATAGGGAATTCCAAGCTGCCGACAAATGTCTTTGAAATGCACACATCGATCCGCTTTCAGCTTTGCATCCACGCGGAAAATGTTGCCGTCAGTCAGCGACGTATGCGGCCATCACCAATACTCATTGTCATGTATGTCTTCAGGGCCTTTTGCGAAATCACAACATCAGCACATCTCACTTCTCAAAGATATAAACTTTTCCCCATACATGTGCTGCATTTCCTGTGGATTTCGGTGGGCGTTCGCCCCTTGCACAACATAAAATTAATCACACTTCCGTTGCTTGTGCGTCGTGAGCGTGTGAAGCACAACCGCCATCTTCAAGAACTAACAGCAGCGCCGTGCCGCAGATCTACCGGCAGATAACGGCCAGCCGATCCAAGAAAAGTCCACCGCAGGAAATGGATATGATGACTCCGCATTTGTAGCTGTAATTTGGCTTAAATAATAAGGGAAAATGTTTCTGATTCTCCCAGCGTAATAAAGATGTAGCAGTCACTGTAGTGCTATAGACATTATGTCTAAATTATTTACTACGGATGTGTCCGTACCATTCATCTGACTCTCAAGCTCAGACACTATATCATCTTAAAAAACGTTAGGTACCACTTCAGTTGCTTTGTTTTAAGAAACAGTTTTCCTGTGTTGAAAGACACATATTCATACCAAGAGAGATGTCTTCTAGCGGACAAGCTTTCTCTACTGGTATCTTGTTGGGACGGCTGCAGTCTATATTGACTGATGTTACACATTTAATATCACCAACAGTGTCTCTTTCAACTGGGTGCTTCGTACGGAAGAATCTCTTACGATGTAGACTGAGGTGACAAAAGTCATGGGGTACCTCTTAATTTCGAATCGGACCTCCTTTCGCCCGACGCAGTGCAGAAACTCGGCGTGGCATGGACTCAACAAATCGTTGGGAGTCCCCCTACGGAAATATTGCGTCATGCTGCTTCTACAGCCATCCAGCACTGTAAAAGTATTGCCGGTGAAGGATTATCTGTACGGACTGTGTCCCATACATGTCGGCCGATTAATGCCAAATGTTTCCGCACTGTCCTAACGAATATGTTCGTCGTACGTCCCACATTGATTTCTGCCGTTATTTCACGTAGTGTGCGTCTTTATTCGCATTGACAACTCGACACAAAATCCACTTCTCTCGGAACTTAAGTGAAGGCCGTTAGCCACTACGTTCTCCGTGGTAAGACGTAATGACTGAAATTTGGTATTTGCGGCACATCCTTCGCAATGTTGACCTCGGAATATCAAATAGACTACTTTCACGATTTCCAGAATGGAATGTCCCATGCGTCTAGCTGCAACTACAATTCCGCGTTCAGTGTTTATTAATCCCCGTTGTGCGGCTATAATAACGTCGGAAAACTTTTCACGTGAATCACGTGAGTATAAATGACATCTCTGTGAGTGCACTGCTATTTTACACGTTGTGTACGCCATACTACCGCCATCTGCATAAGTGCATTGCGATATCCCACGACTTTTGTCGCCTCTATGTATGGCAAAGTTCTGACTTCACAACTAGACACTAATGAGTGAATAATTCTAGCAAATCTGTTAATTGGGGTAAAATACAACGACGAACTCAGGGATATGTGCTGTACTTATGTGTAGAGAACATTACAGACACCACTAGAAAAAGAAGGATTTACTTATACAGGGTGTTTATAAATGAACATAGGTGTTTTAACGCTTTATAATATTTATTACATTAAACTTACAGTTATAAATGATAAGTCAAATGAAAGAGCAACTCAAACAGTTTTACCAAGAACCTTATAAATGTTCAATGTTAGCACCATTTGTCACATGCCACACATCAAGTCTATACCTGAGTTCTTCCCAAACATTGATAAGTGTGTCTTCAGTGATTGTAGCAACAGCTGCTTCAATCCGGTTTTTTAATTCAGGGAGGTCTGCTGGTAGTGGAGGCAAGTACACACGATCCTTGATAAAGCACCAAAGGAAAAAATCGCATGGCGTTAGGTCGGGTGAACGTGGAGGCCACACAAAGCAAGTCCTGTCATTGGGCCCTTGCGGACTGTCCAGCACTTCGGTACAATGAAGTTCAGCCAATCACGTACTTCGCTATGCCAGTGAGCTGGAGCACCATCTTGCTGGAAAATGAAGTTCTCTGGATCATCTTCTTCCAACTGAGGGAAGAGCCATTGCTCTAGTGTATCAAGGTAAGATTCGGTCTTTGCAGACTGCAAAATACAAAACGCTTTCTGTTCACTAGTCGCCATCTTCGCTACTAGGCTACTGCTGTCTAGCGGATTTCGGCGGAAACATTCCGCGCTGCACATGCGCACTGGTGCCAAGTACAACTGTGTGAGTTGCTCTTCCATTTAACAAATGTTTATAACTGTAACTTTAATGTAATAAACACACTACTGGCCATTAAAATTGCTAAACCACGAAGATGACGTGTTACAGACGCGAAATTTAACCAACAGGAAGAAGATTCTGTGATATGCAAATGATTAGCTTTTCAGAGCACTCACATGAGGTTGGCGCCGATGACGACACCTACAACGTGCTGACATGAGGAAAGTTTCTAACCGATTTCTCATACGCAAACAGCAGTTGACCGGCGTTGCCTGGTGAAACGTTGTTGTGATGCCTCGTGTAAGGAGGAGAAATCCGCACCATCACTTTTCCGACTTTGATAAAGGTCGAATTGTAGTCTATCGCGATTGCGGTTTATCGTATAGCGACATTGCTGCTCGAGTTGGTCGAGATCCAATGACTGTTAGCAGAATATGGAATCGGTGGGTTCAGGAGGGTAATACGGAACGCCGTGCTGGATCCCAAGGGCCTCGTATCACTAGCAGTCGAGATGACAGGCATCTTATCCGCATGGCTGTAACGGAGCGTGCAGCCACGTCTCGATCCCTGAGTCAACAGATGGGAACGTTTGCAAGACAACAACCATCTGCACGAACAGTTCGACGAAGTTTGCAGCAGCATGGACTATCAGCTCGGAGACCATGGCTGCAGTTGACCCTTGACGCTGCATCACAGACAGGAGCGCCTGTATAGGTGTACTCAACGACGAACCTGGGTGCACGAATGGCAAAACGTAATTTTTTCTGATGAATCCAGGTTCTGTTTACAGCATCATGATGGTCGCATCCGTGTTTGGCGACATTGCAGTGACCGCACATTGGAATCATGTACTCGTCATCGCCATACTGGCGTATCACCCGGCGTGATGGTATGGGGTGCCCTTGGTTACACGTCTCGGTCACCTCTTGTTCGCATTGATGGCACTTTGAACAGTGGACGGTACATTTAAGATGTGTCACGACCCGTGGCTCTACCCTTCATTCGATCCCTGCGAAACCCTACATTTCAGCAGGATAATGCACGACCGCATGTTGCAGGTCCTGTACGGGCCTTTCTGGATACAGAAAATGTTCGACTGCTGCCCTGTCCAGCACATTCTCCAGATCTCTCACTAATTGAAAACGTCTGGTCAATGGTGGCTGAGCAACTGGCTCGTCTCAATACGCCGGTCACTACTCTTGATGAACTGTGGTATCGTGTTGAAGCTGCATGGGCAGCTGTACCTGTACACGCCATCCAAGCTGTGTTTGACTCAATGCCCAGGCGTATCAAAGCCGTTATTACGGTCTGAGGTGGTTGTTCTGGGTACTGATTTCTGAGGATCTATGCATCCAAATTGCGTGAAAATGTAATCACATGTCAGCTCTAGTACAATATGTTTGTCCAATGAATACCCGTTTATCATCTGCATTTCTTCTTGGTGTAGCAATTTTAATATCCTGTAGTGTATTATAAAGCGTTAAAACCGCGATGTTCATTTATAAACACCCTATACTGTTGTTTAACAAAAATAAGATCAGGTTGTCCGTCGTAATACTCGTATACATTTGGAGTTTGTTTCACAGACGATGAAAAAGTCTTGTGACATCTCATGATCACAGGAACTTACAGGGCAGCAGAGTTTTCAACCTAAACCGAAGAAAGGGACATACAAGATATGGGCAGAAGAACGAAATCGACCCCACAGAAGACCAGTACAATATTGGTGGGCTAATGTTAAGACTGAAGGAGGAAGGGAAAGGCGTAGGGAAAGTTGAATTAATGCCTCCCATAGCTGCCTGAAGCGTAGAAGCAGTAATGATAGTAATGATTGACAAACTGCCTATTGGCTTCAGTCTCGGGTTCTTCGGCCGACGTTCATCTAATGATTTTTCTGACGTTTCGCCAGCACGAGTGGCTGGCATTGTCAAAGCTTCACCCTCCATTGCCGGTGGTGAACTGGAGGCGAGCTCGCGGCCGCAGACTATATGTACCTGGCGCGCCAACGTCCGAGGGCTTCTCCGCGGTCATTTCCGGTGCGGTTCTCCTCTTGCTACCTGCGACGGTCGTTCGCTGCAGTACGGGAAGCCAGGATCCGTTTACCTTAAGGCTTTCCTCTTTCTTGTTGAAACTGTTCGCGTGTTTTTGGATTTCTACAGCGTCAGAAAAATCATTAGATGAACGTCGGCCGAAGAACCCGAGACTGAAGCCAATAGGCAGTTTGTCAACAAGTGGCCACGAAAGCCTTAACAATATAGTAATGATTGTTTCATTTACGACTGGTGTGTAGCAAAACGGACCGACCGGCACAATGAACCAGGTGACAAACAGTAACTGCACAGCTGGAAATGCGTGCCGGCGCTACTCCGAGAGAGATGCGGTTTGCGCTGCGCGGCGCCACGCGTGGCGCGGCTGCCGCGGCCACCCCTGCGGCCCTGCGCCCGCCCTGGCCTGCGTCGGCCTGGCCCCGCGCGCCCTGTCTCACCTCGCCTCACCCCCCCACCCCCCGCACTTCCTGCACGGGCCACCCCCGCAGTATGCGCACGCGCCGCCGGCCTTAACCATCCCGGCCTTAATCACTCCACTTCCTGCCGCTAATTTACACCGTTAAACGTAACTTTTGCACCCAGAAAAGAGCCTACAACTGCCAACAACATGCAGCCCGTGTAGGCGTTTCTTCCAAGCCCGCGGCCTGCTCGCTTAAGAGGCTGCAATTTATTAGCGTTTCCTGTTGCGCGCGCAGGGCCGCTTCAAAAATACAGAAGAACCGACGGGCTAGGAACGTCTACAGGAACTACTGTGCGAAATGATTTCGCCCACGCTTTGAGCATTCATGCGCTCCAAACGATGTACTGTATCTTAAGCGTGGCCCCTCTCAGTGCATCGATGGTATCTCATAAAGATGGGAAACATAGTATTTGAGCCAAAGAGATCTTCCGAACGCTCTCTTACTGCGCCGATGTAGAGAACTGAAACACATCATCGGCATACTGTCGAAACAGTTTCGCACAGATCCTCCTTGCTTCTCTGTCTGTTCCGTGTGAGATCGAAAACAGCGAGGTGGCTATGTGATTAACTCTGTGGGTAATCTTCTGCAGTCTACTGTCCATAGTGGACTCTGTCCTTCCCATAGAGTTCCTTATGCGCAAACATGTCCTTTGGTAGTGAATACACTGTCCAGATTTTAGACAAATGGCTCTAAGCACACTGAGGTCATCAGTCCCCCAGAACTTAGAACTACTTAAACCTAACTAACCTAAGGACAGCACACACATCCATGCCCGAGGCAGGATTCGAACCTGCGACCGTAGCAGTCGCGCGGTTCCGGACTAAAGCGCCTAGAACCGCTCGGCCACAACGGCCGGCAGATTTTAGACACTTTTTATCAGTCATTCTTTTCTGATTCACCTGGATTAGAAGAGGTCTGTCAATACAGTTCTGCCATATGTGTGGTGCTTCATCTATAGAGTTCCTGCCGATCTGTCTTCATTCTCACGGTGATCTATAGAAGCATATTGAGCTCAACGTTCAGTTTTGTTGCAACTGTCATCTTAACTCAGGGAACAGAATTCATCAAACCCCTCCTGTCTCCATTCGTTTCTATAGCTTTTCTCTCGCTATTGTTTTCCACAGACGAAGTTTGCCAAATATTATCAATGGCAGACTGATGTACAGACAGCGAACTGACAAGTCTGCATGCTCACACAACTCCGTGGATGCATATGGCTCAGGGGGAAATTTTTTACCCTTGTCCTGCAATATTCTATACTGTGAGTAATAAGGGATCCCACCGACATATTTGTGCCTCGAACAAATATTGTTTATCCGTGCCCTGCAATGCTGCGATACTACGAGTAATAACGGATCCCACCGACATTTTTGTGTCTCGGGAAATAAACCAAACCTGTCGTTTATGTGCAGACGCACCACTTGCTAAAACGTAGCTACAGATGGTTACTGAAGTATCGCAGCTAACCATATTTTATGCGATACAGCTTAGTATGATTCAGATGGACCAGTGTTCAAGGGCTTCCCATAATTTCCCTAAATTTCTTTGCCACTTTCCTTCCTCATCATGTTTTAAAAAACCTGGGTTCTACTTTGTCGCGAATAATCTTGAGGCCTACGTTGTTCTTTTATGCACTGAATACCACATACAGTTTTTAAACTTGGAATCAGATGTTACTTATAGTCAGCTACACCATTACGTCCAAAATTCTGCGTAGCTCCTCATAATAATTTTCTCATTCCAGCTTTATGGCATTGTAATAAAGGTGTGAAATGAAATTCGCATACCACAAACGCGTCAGATCCCATAGAAACCATATCATGAAAATCGTCAACGTAGCCACAGACCAAAATTTTACTTCAATAAACAGTGTAAAATCAACATGCTCTTTTCTGGGAAAACACTATTTTGCCGCAATGATCACTAAAATTATAATACGGAACACAAGAAATACCGAAATCCAAATCAATTTAACTTCGTCAATGTTTCCATATTTCCTTATAAACATCATAAACGACCTAGAATACTTCATCAAAACGTCGTCAGAACTTTATCTCAAGAGCTCCTGCAAAACCCCACAATTCTCATAATAATACCATGAATATCACGAAACAGGGGAAACACATTTCCGTGGCATCATCAAAGTACCTCACAGACAAAGGTATTCTGATTTGATCCATTATAAATGGATTCTGAAAGCCTGCGACTGTAGATACAATAGTTTTGTTTATAAATAAATAAATCTTCTGCTACCAGTCACGATTTTTCTTTATTTTACTATTTGCACGACGCGTTTCGAGAAATAATTCCCATTTTCAAGTGCGTTTTTTGATGCGTGTTAAGCCATTTCTTTTGATGTTGTCAGTGTGTGTGAGTCTGCTTCATTTTGTTGACTTTTACTGTAATACATAAGAAACGCGATTTTTAGTTGGGTATCAATTCTTTCTGTGAGGTTAGTGGCTAAAATTTGAGAACAATTTGTACTTACAGTTTTCTAATGGTCCATTTGTGTAGAGTCTCACACACACTTAACATCACACACAACTTGTACACTTTACACATCGAAAATATCTTTTCCTGTCAATTGTTCCATTATGCTCTCCCTGAAACTCTCTACAACTTCTGGTTCTTTCAGTTTATCCAGGTCCCATCTCCTTAAATTCCCACCTTTTTGCAGTTTCTTCAGTTTCAATCTGCAGTTCATAACCAATAGATTGTGGTCAGAATCCACATCTGCCCCTGGAAATGTCTTACAATTTAAAACCTGGTTCCTAAATCTCTGTCTTACCATTATATAATCTATCTGATACCTTTTAGTATCTCCAGGATTCTTCCAGGTATACAACCTTCTTTTATGATTCTTGAACCAAGTGTTAGCTATGATTAAGTTATGCTCTGTGCAAAATTCTACAAGGCGGCTTCCTCTTTCATTTCTTCCCCCAATCCATATTCACCTACTATGTTTCCTTCTCTCCCTTTTCCTACTGACGAATTCCAGTCACCCATGACTATTAAATTTTCGTCTCCCTTCACTACCTGAATAATATCTTTTATCTCGTCATACATTTCATCAATTTCTTCATCATCTGCAGAGCTAGTTGGCTTATAAACTTGTACTACTGTAGTAGGCATGGGCTTTGTGTCTAGCTTGGCCACAATAATGCGCTCACTATGCTGTTTGTAGTAGCTAACCCGCACTCCTATTTGTTTATTCATTATTAAACCTACTCCTGCATAACCCCTATTTGATTTTGTATTTATAACCCTGTATTCACCTGACCAAAAGTCTTGTTCCTTCTGCCACCGAACTTCACTAATTCCCACTATATCTAACTTTAACCTATCCATTTCCCTTTTTAAGTTTTCTAACCTACCTGCCCGATTAAGGGATCTGACATTCCACGCTCCGATCCGTACAACGCCACTTTTCTTCTCCTAATAACGACGTCCTCTTGAGTAGTCCCCGCCCGGAGATCCGAATTGGGGACTATTTTACCTCCGGAATATTTTACCCAAGAGGACGCCATCATCATTTAATCATACAGTAAAGGTGCATGTCCTCGGGAAAAATTACGGCTGTAGTTTCCCCTTGCTTTCAGCCGTTCGCAGTACCAGCACAGCAAGGCCGTTTTGGTTAATGTTACAAGGCTAGATCAGTCAATCATCCAGACTGTTGCCCCTGCAACTACTGAAAAGGCTGCTGCCCCTCTTCAGGAACCACATGTTTGTCTGACCTCTCAACAGATACCCCTCCGTTGTTGTTGCACCTACGGTACGGCCATCTGTATCGCTGAGGCACGCAAGCCTCCCCACCAACGGCAAGGTCCATGGTTCATGGGGGGCATTACAAATCTGAAATATGTACCCTTTTAGCATTGGACATTGTCACTGCACAACATGCTTAGTATTACAGGAAAGGAAGACAATAAGAAATTTTTATAAATGAATTACAATATGAATAACATTTTGTGCTCATCTGGATAATAGTTCCAAATTCGAGGGCCTTTGTCTTCTTTGTGTAAGGATAAAATAGTTGATTCCTGGGTTTTACATTTCATAGTAAAGGTTTTTTTTTTCAGTGACAGTGTACGATGGTTTATATCGAGTTTCTGATGGTTGTTGGAACTGCAAAATTTCACAGTAAAAATTCTTATCATACTAAAGAGAGTTTCACCATAAGGCAATCTTTTTCGTGATAATCACATTTTACAGAGTACGCATACAAACACAAGAAACAATGTTTGCACATATTTGTTGTCAACTTCTGACTGAGACAAAGGGCGCGAGCGGGGGGCATAACCTGCATGGCAAATGTTGACTCAACAACCACTGTATACAAAATGAATCCTTGGGCACAGAATTTGTTCCCTATATTACAACATAACTCTCTAGTATGTTCCAGATACGGTCATTGTTCAAACTGCTGTTTGTACTGACTACATGTTTTTCAGTAGTGAATAAATTGAACAACGCTACACCTTTTGAAGTTTATAAAAGTCTAAGGGTAAAATTTGTCACATACATTGTTTTAAGTAATTAAGAGATATAAATTCCTAAACAAGCCATGTGTGTATGACAACAAATGTTTAGCTTTTCCTACCATCTACATGCTTTTATAATAAGTTAAGTGTGTTTCTGAAACATGACAATAATTTTCTATTTATTAAATAATTAAGTTTCGTGAAAAATTACGTAAATAATATTTTAGTAACTATGTGAGATGCGTGGCGTTTTTGATAACTCATGTAAAGTAACAACATTAATTCACAGAAATAAGCAAAAATATTATTACGTTGTGTACAAATTTGGAAAGACAAAAGGTTTAGCACGTGTGCTAATGTATAGTGTAAAGATCTGGGAAACATGAATCTCATACTTTGTATCTGAAAATAAAATTAAAAAGTGTTAAACAGAAGATAGTACCACAGATTTCGGTTATCCCATGAAGTTGCGATATGCGTTGGTTCGTTACGAACTTAGGAAACACCACCGAAAAGCAAACGATTGTGGAACTAGCATGGCTTGCGAAACTGAGAGAACCGTGGCACAAAACAGCTCGAATTCCGGTTTCATCGAGGACGTTCCAATATGGATCATAAATATGCTAGAGAAAGCCGAACCAGAGAAGAAATATGCCAGAACAGATAGGATGAAAGTGAAAAGGACGGACAGGAAAGCTGAAGCACATAGGAAACAGTTCGAAGCAGACAGGAAAGACGCCAGATTAGACAGAAAAGAAACGCAGAAGAGAGGTAGGAAGGGTGAAGCAGACACAAAGTAGTTTAGAAAAGAAATGGCAGAACTACAGAGAAAATTCGATTCCCATTTGATGTCAGTTGGTAGATAGGTGGACGAGACGACAAAAACACCAGAAAGTAGCGTGTCCAGGCTTGCCCAGGTGGAGTCGAATTTGAAGAAAGCAGAGGAAGGAAACACCTCACTTTCTCAGACAATAGTATCTGTAGGGGACAGTAATGCTGCAATATGTCAATGAGGGCTATAAAAGTTAATGAGAGAGATTAAGGGACAGCGAGCGGCTGCACCATTCATATCGGTAGCAGAGAGTAGGGTGATGGTAATAATGTAGGACATATTTGTGAGAATTCGGAGCATACTGACGCTTCGTCAGTACTAGATAGAGATCCAGGGTTACGTGAGGTAAAAGAAAATACGAGATATAAGATTTATCATCATTGAGACAGTTTTATCTGCTACGAAACAATGTGTTGTTCGCCATAGGAATCAAAATGGTTCATCATGGGCGGTATGTGTTCCCAAGGAGCTGATCAATAAACTGATCTGGTATCCCCACCTAACCTACGCACGTTTTCGTCCAGAATAGTGCGCTAGTAAGATATGTTGGTTAAGGAATGTACTGGCAGATTATGTAAAGTGCCAAAAGCTAAAACCTTCCTCAACTAGGCAAGCTGTCTTCCTTTTACCTCCTAGAACGCAGTACTGCAGTATTAGAAAGCTTTTTTTGCTTACAATATGCTGCAAAATATGTCGTGAGGTAGTTGCCGAATCGCTTAGAGGTTTTTTCAGACGACAGCTTTTCGCTACAGAGCGCTGAGAGATCTGGACCATCATTTGTGTTGGGAGTTTTGTTTCCCTGTGTGATACACAGTCTGTATTGCTATAATGTATTATTTAACTTAGATTTTGCCACTCTTTCAGAACTTGCCATGTGTAGCGCACATCTCACTAATATAATCTCATGGGCAGACCTAGAGGAACCGGAAGATAATCAAACTTAAATTTTCTGGGGGAACGAGATGTGATTAAGATTGATTGACAGGACTCTCTGTATTAGCTTTGCACTTAAATTTTTCTGTGGAAGCCATGTTTGGTTTCACCTTCAATTGTGATGAAGTAAATTAACGAGAATACACCAAGCTAAAATTCTTTTATTAAATTTTTCACTTGTTCATTGAGATTCATTCTAAATGTACACTGAAGAGGGAGATTTCATTTTGAGATCAGTGCATTTACGTTGCGTCATTTTGAACTCTGATAACTTGTAAATTGTAAAAACAAATTAATAGACATTTTCTAGTGTAAAGAAAATTATACACTACGTCAGAAGAAATTAGTTAATAGATTCCCATGAACCAATAATTTCACAACGTATGGTGCTGATGCAAATTCTGTAAAGATACGTATGCCTTCTGTCATTTTATGTAAAGGAATAACATTATTAGTGTAATCTAGTTATCCTGATGTTGGAAAACATTATTTGGTGATATCTGATCATTATTTGTAAAGAAAAGTAGTTTTAAGTTGAATTTCACTTCCATTTTGAGTAAAATATTTAACTGGGATGTTGTGAATCGTGTACCGCATATTTGAGATTGGTGAGCATTGGTCCACAGAATATTCATGTTACATACAGATCTTACATTATGTAACACACTTTTGTTCCTTAATTGAGTCAAGTAAGACTATACTTCAAATATTACGTTTACATCATATGAACGGAGATTCCTGATTTTATCTATGTACAAACTTGAGGTATCACATTTATTCACACATGATAATTTTATTATAAATCAAAGAGGCAACAAGATGCTTTGCATTTTATATATCCTAATGGAAGACTATTAGAAGTTGTTTACTGACATTGGTTGTTGTTTGAGCTAATTTCTGGGATGCCTAATCCTGCTGACAAATGAGGACTGCAATCTGGAGAATTTTTATTCTTTTTGAAACAGAGAATCCCATTATGGAGGGCTAGCCTCCCCAGAGCGTTGGACGGTTTTCACACAAGCTGGGCTGCGGCCTGCTCCGTGCTTTTGTTAGCAGAGCCAGTGCCTGCCCTCGCTCAGGGCAAAGGATCCCATGGTGCCACTGCCATCACAAGACAATAACTGAGCTTGATATTTTTGCCTTTTCTGCACGTACATAAGATGATGGCAAGCTATGGCACCATCTGATCAGTGTGGGAAAGTCGGTTGTCTTCACTCTAAAATTTTGGTACATCGAGTCGAATGAGTCACTCCCATCAACACGCTTGGTTCGAAGAGGCTGACCATTCTATTCCAGATCTCTGCTCCAGAGCAGTGCCAACCTTGCGTTTGTTACTGTGTTTCTTGAGCATAAAGAGTGGGAAAATTTTGCTGCGTTCCTCTGTTTTCTGTTTTTTTTTCTCCCTAAAATAAGGGATATTCTAGTTCATCTCAATGGCAACAACATTGAGTCATCTCTCCAAGGTGAGATAATTTAAAAGCGGGCAGTTGAGGGTTTTGACTTGAGACTCTAGGAGACCCGTCTACTGGTTGCCGTCTGATGCTGGCCGCCACACAGTAGCTGAGTTTTGGGAAAGAGTGTCGCAACTGCGGTAGCGCCACCCACATTCTTAGCATCCCGCTACTTACTTACTTCGCCACGCAACTTCTGTTGGATAACTGGTCATAATTTGTGGCTTTCTTTCTTCTCGGTAACTTCGAATTTGTGAGCTGCCCAAATGAGAAGATCTTATTGTTGTTTCTGTGTACAGTCTTCGACACAGTGTTAGCACCATTCTGTAATTCCTTTATTTGAGCTTCTGGAGCAATTTCTCCTGTGATAACTTTTATATGATTTTCATTAATCGCAATTAAATATCTGTTACTCTCAGTTTTCGCATAGATTTCAAGATCCCTGGCTAGATGTATCTGGCTATATAACCTATTAATGTGTGTGCTTTATTGTTTTATTTAATTTCGTTTATATTTTACTTTTATTTTTAATTTGATTTTGTGTTACACTGCAAAGATATGCTAAGGCAAAGATCATTCTTAGATTTTACTGACAGAAAAGTGTAGTGAGAGATCCTGAATAATTACTGAAATTACTTAGACGAATCCACGCTCAAAAACAGTTAATCATTATAGACTATATACACCTATAAAAAAGTATTTCACCAATTCCAATACGTAAGGATCTACATGTAATTTAATTAAGTCTTAGTGCAGGCCAAGTCTGTGTCCTAGTGCACGTAACATAAATCGTCTGAATATATCGTTAAGTACTTTGAAATTGTCAGTTTCCTATAGATCATGGATGAAAGAAATAATGTCGCCGATCTCCAGCGTCCGCTGTGGAAAGAACTGGATAATAATTACGATAATTTGAAATTGCCGCTTAATGGGGTCCCATTATCGCCACCCAGCGATGTTCAGCTTACAGCCGGCTCGGAGCCTGAAATTCTTTTAAAAATGATGAGACAAGCAAAAAGGATATGTGGTGCGGGTTACAGTTAAAACTAACAACAGCAATACTTCATATATATATTGGAGCTCACTGCTCAAATAATAAAACATGTGCACACCTCATTATGTAGCTGGCGCACAATGGCGTCCCATCCGAAGGAGAACAAGCAACAGAGTGTCTGGTGCTTTTTGTTTCACGCAGATGCCAAAATGAACAAAGATAGTACTTACGTTACAGATAATAGTTTTTCTATGTAATCGAATCATTCCTTGACCTTCACTAGAGTTTCTTTTACATATGACAAATATAATTGCTCAATATCGTGGAAAAATATTTAAGAATTTATAGTTTGCCTAATCTGGGCCATGGGACGTCATATTTACCATAACTTTTCCATGTTTAGGCGACACACTAATAACAGCCTACAGTATTTCTAAGCTGTTGATCTCACCGTGATGGTATTTTCGTTGTGCACGGGGGCAAACTTGATGGTCAGTTACTCAAGAATTCTGAGCAGGGAACGAGCACTGCTCTTACTCGTCTTGCATCATCTACACTCCTGGAAATGGAAAAAAGAACACATTGACACCGGTGTGTCAGACCCACCATATTTGCTCCGGACACTGCGAGAGGGCTGTACAAGCAATGATCACACGCACGGCACAGCGGACACACCAGGAACCGCGGTGTTGGCCGTCAAATGGCGCTAGCTGCGCAGCATTTGTGCACCGCCGCCGTCAGTGTCAGCCAGTTTGCCGTGGCATACGGAGCTCCATCGCAGTCTTTAACACTGGTAGCATGCCGCGACAGCGTGGACGTGAACCGTATGTGCAGTTGACGGACTTTGAGCGAGGGCGTATAGTGGGCATGCGGGAGGCCGGGTGGACGTACCGCCGAATTGCTCAACACGTGGGGCGTGAGGTCTCCACAGTACATCGATGTTGTCGCCAGTGGTCGGCGGAAGGTGCACGTGCCCGTCGACCTGGGACCGGACCGCAGCGACGCACGGATGCACGCCAAGACCGTAGGATCCTACGCAGTGCCGTAGGGGACCGCACCGCCACTTCCCAGCAAATTAGGGACACTGTTGCTCCTGGGGTATCGGTGAGGACCATTCGCAACCGTCTCCATGAAGCTGGGCTACGGTCCCGCACACCGTTAGGCCGTCTTCCGCTCACGCCCCAACATCGTGCAGCCCGCCTCCAGTGGTGTCGCGACAGGCGTGAATGGAGGGACGAATGGAGACGTGGCGTCTTCAGCGATGAGAGTCGCTTCTGCCTTGGTGCCAATGATGGTCGTATGCGTGTTTGGCGCCGTGCAGGTGAGCGCCACAATCAGGACTGCATACGACCGAGGCACACAGGGCCAACACCCGGCATCATGGTGTGGGGAGCGATCTCCTACACTGGCCGTACACCACTGGTGATCGTCGAGGGGACACTGAATAGTGCGCGGTACATCCAAACCGTCATCGAACCCATCGTTCTACCATTCCTAGACCGGCAAGGGAACTTGCTGTTCCAACAGGACAATGCACGTCCGCATGTATCCCGTGCCACCCAGCGTGCTCTAGAAGGTGTAAGTCAACTACCCTGGCCAGCAAGATCTCCGGATCTGTCCCCCATTGAGCATGTTTGGGACTGGATGAAGCGTCGTCTCACGCGGTCTGCACGTCCAGCACGAACGCTGGTCCAACTGAGGCGCCAGGTGGAAATGGCATGGCAAGCCGTTCCACAGGACTACATCCAGCATCTCTACGATCGTCTCCATGGGAGAATAGCAGCCTGCATTGCTGCGAAAGGTGGATATACACTGTACTAGTGCCGACATTGTGCATGCTCTGTTGCCTGTGTCTATGTGCCTGTGGTTCTGTCAGTGTGATCATGTGATGTATCTGACCCCAGGAATGTGTCAACAAAGTTTCCCCTTCCTGGGACAATGAATTCACGGTGTTCTTATTTCAATTTCCAGGAGTGTATTAATCAAAAACACTGGTTTCGACTTCCGCTTGGTCTACGACTTGTCTTTGTGTTATTTCATGATATTACCGCTAACAACCTTCAAGACAGAGATCACAGCTTTCATCATATACATTTATAGCAGTTTTAGATTTAGGAAAAGATTTTAACAATCTTAACTAAAAGACGAGGTTTGTAAATAACTGGTTATCATTGATAAAATATGAAGCTTATCTGTAACTCGTACAGAAAACAGGTGAAATTTATGACTCTGGAGGGACACGAAAATGTGGCTGCAGCAGAGACCTTTTTTGAGTCTATTTCCCCAATACTTAATCCGTACATAGAATAGTCCTTAAAGGATACTGAGAAGAAATTCGGAAAAATAACTAAATTTACGGGAGAGGGAGACGTATTTCCTATTTTTCTAGTAATATTGTGATTTCGTCGTCTGAGGTGGAAAAAGATCAGTGGTACGGAATGGATATTTTCCTGGAAAGTTGTTATGCGATAAACACCAACGAACGTAAAGAAGAGTGATGGGAACGCAGCAGAATAGTGTCAGACGATGCTGAGAGAATTAGATTAAGAAATGAGATGCTAAAAGTATTAGGGCCGGTTTGTTACATGGACAGAAAAATAACTGGCTACTGCAGAAGGAACGAAACAGTAAATTGCCAATAGCAAATAAAGCGTTTCTGAAAATGAAAAATATGTTAACACGTTAACATCTAATATAATATTAGCTACTATGGAGTCGTTTGGTGTTTTACTGGTGAATAGCTCAATACAGAAACTAAACGTGCACTATAAATGGAGCAAAGAAGAAAAAAATTGTGCATATTTACTTCTGGTGTTTGAGAATTATGCTGAAAATTAGATGGACGGATCGGATAACCAGTGAAGAAGTACTACTGCATAAGAGGAGTACAGAGATTTTTGGTACAACTTGACAAAAAGAGAGGATACGTATATAAGGCCTGTCTTGAGTCAGCGAGAAATAGTTAATTTGGTAGTCGAGGGAATTGAGAGAGAGACAGACAGAGAGAGAGAGAGAGAGAGAGAGAGAGAGAGTGCGTGCGTGTGCGAGTGTGACAGGAAGAAAAAAAAATGGTTCAAATGGCTCTGAGCACTATGGGACTTAACTTCTGAGGCCATCAGTCCCCTAGAACCTAGAACTACTTAAACCTAACGACATCACACACACCCATGGCCGAGGCAGGATTCGAACCCGCGACCGTAGCTGTCGCGCGGTTTCAGACTGTAGCGCCCAGAACCGCTCGGTCACCCCGGCCGGCTGACAGGAAGAGGCTTCAATATAGTAAGCATGTAACGTTTCACTTCTTACTGCAAACGATGGATTAGCGTGAAGAGCTGCAACAAACCAATCTTAAAGCATGACTTCAGGATATACAGTAAACTTATGTGCACAGATGTTATAATTAACACGCGTTCGTAGCATCCACCGTGCTAGAAGGAAGTATTTTTTAACTCTTCGACTCTCCTTCTCTTGCGGGTATCCTTACAGCAGGACGAAATCAAAAGAAGATAGAATGTTAAAACGAACTGCAATGGCTATTTATTTCGAAGCTTCCGATTCCAGTAATATTTATGAGAAACTTAAAAAACAGGTGCTCTGCCGGCCGGAGTGGCCATGCGGTTCTAGGCGCTACAGTCTAGAGCTGAGCGACCGTTACAGTCGTAGGTTCGAATCCTGCCTCTGGCATGGATGTGTCTGCTGTCCTTAGGTTAGTTATGTCTAATTAGCTCTAAGTTCTAGGCGACTGATGACCTCAGAAGTTAAGTCGCATAGTGCTCAGAGCCATTTGAACCATTTTGAACAGGTTCTCTCAAAAATACTAATGACAACATCGTGACTAAGAACAACGAAATATGTTGCCAAGACGTACAGCGACCATGTAGCCTGTCACGAAAAGTTGATCAATGCTTTCGAAAAACGAACGTATAGTTGGGCTCTGAAACAATGAACACTATGAAATCACGTCTTCGGCGTAAAACTGGTTGCTAACGGGACCAATTCCTTTGTTCATAATTATATAAAGCTAACTTCTCTGTTTTGAATTGGCCAAAAGGGCCATGAGTTTGAAACACATTTTGGAGACCACACATATTCCCTGTATAAGACAGCTTTCGGTGTGCACCTTATTACGGAAAAACCTTGTGTGAAAGACATTAATAATAATTATATGGAAATGATGCGCACTGCACCCGCGGGAAGGCTGCTCGATATACCGAAAGAAATCGAGATTTGTTGTGAAAATAAAAATTCTCGTGAACTAATGATCAATGAGCAGTGTGAAGCAGCCAGAACTACCATTTTAATATTTTCGATGAGCTACTGAAATGGTGTATATTTAGTGCTGTAATATCATTAATGTACCGATAGACAGGAAAATCACCATCAATGTGTCCTACAAAGAAGACTGCCAACCCAGATTCGCCGCCCTCCTTATGGCCCACTGCCCTCATGCTTCGACGTCGTCCCTGCTACGCTCCCCTGCATGGAGGTGGCGCCTCAGCCTCGGTGCACAACAGCTTTTGTATTAGACTCAGGCACGTCCTTACTAGTTTTTACACTCCTGGAAATGGAAAAAAGAACACATTGACACCGGTGTGTCAGACCCACCATACTTGCTCCGGACACTGCGAGAGGGCTGTACAAGCAATGATCATACGCACGGCACAGCGGACACACCAGGAACCGCGGTGTTGACCGTCGAATGGCGCTAGCTGCGCAGCATTTGTGCACCGCCGCCGTCAGTGTCAGCCAGTTTGCCGTGGCATACGGAGCTCCATCGCAGTCTTTAACACTGGTAGCATGCCGCGACAGCGTGGACGTGAACCGTATGTGCAGTTGACGGACTTTGAGCGAGGGCGTATAGTGGGCATGCGGGAGGCCGGGTGGACGTACCGCCGAATTGCTCAACACGTGGGGCGTGAGGTCTCCACAGTACATCGATGTTGTCGCCAGTGGTCGGCGGAAGGTGCACGTGCCCGTCGACCTGGGACCGGACCGCAGCGACGCACGGATGCACGCCAAGACCGTAGGATCCTACGCAGTGCCGTAGGGGACCGCGCCGCCACTTCCCAGCAAATTAGGGACACTGTTGCTCCTGGGGTATCGGCGAGGACCATTCGCAACCGTCTCCATGAAGCTGGGCTACGGTCCCGCACACCGTTAGGCCGTCTTCCGCTCACGCCCCAACATCGTGCAGCCCGCCTCCAGTGGTGTCGCGACAGGCGTGAATGGAGGGACGAATGGAGACGTGTCGTCTTCAGCGATGAGAGTCGCTTCTGCCTTGGTGCCAATGATGGTCGTATGCGTGTTTGGCGCCGTGCAGGTGAGCGCCACAATCAGGACTGCATACGACCGAGGCACACAGGGCCAACACCCGGCATCATGGTGTGGGGAATGATCTCCTACACTGGCCGTACACCACTGGTGATCGTCGAGGGGACACTGAATAGTGCACGGTACATCCAAACCGTCATCGAACCCATCGTTCTACCATTCCTAGACCGGCAAGGGAACTTGCTGTTCCAACAGGACAATGCACGTCCGCATGTATCCCGTGCCACCCAACGTGCTCTAGAAGGTGTAAGTCAACTACCCTGGCCAGCAAGATCTCCGGATCTGTCCCCCATTGAGCATGTTTGGGACTGGATGAAGCGTCGTCTCACGCGGTCTGCACGTCCAGCACGAACGCTGGTCCAACTGAGGCGCCAGGTGGAAATGGCATGGCAAGCCGTTCCACAGGACTACATCCAGCATCTCTACGATCGTCTCCATGGGAGAATAGCAGCCTGCATTGCTGCAAATGGTGGATATACACTGTACTAGTGCCGACATTGTGCATGCTCTGTTGCCTGTGTCTATGTGCCTGTGGTTCTGTCAGTGTGATCATGTGATGTATCTGACCCCAGGAATGTGTCAATAAAGTTTCCCCTTCCTGGGACAATGAATTCACGGTGTTCTTATTTCAATTTCCAGGAGTGTATTTCGCAGCTGCACTTGCAATTAACTAGATATTATTTTCAGTGATATGTTAATGTGTTCTCTTATTTTTGCTCTTCAAATTGTGTTTTTCTGTGTTGTCGTGTGAAATATTGTGACAATAATGGCGTGTGAAAAACGTAATACTAGGCTCCAAAGTAAACTGAGAAATGACAGTGAAGACGAAAGCAGTGTGTTAGCGCCACCATGTAAAGAAATAATTAATGTTCAAAGTAGTAATTTGGTAATTGTGCATAGGGAAATGGAGCGGGTGGCAAATAATTGTGTAGACAGTGAAACAGGTAGTGAACAGGGAAGCATTATCGATCGATCGGTCGGCAACAGCTCGCCTCAGGATTCCGAAATGACAGGACACAATCTTGCAAATACTGTAGATTCAGGTTTAGCTTCCTCACCGTTTTCTCAAATAAATCAAGACACATTTTCTGCTTTTCAAAATGCGAATATTGCCGGTTCAAATGCATTGCCGAATAGCACTGAGGAACATGTTTCAGACACCAGTTCACTGTTATTACAGTTAATGCAACAAATGGGACAAAGGCTACAAAAGTTAGACACAACGCCTGAACAAAATCAGAAACAAATGGGACAAAATCTTCGAAAGTTAGACACGATGGAACAAAATCAGAGACAAACACAGCAAAAGCTTCAAAAGTTAGACACAATGGAACAAAATCTTCAAAAGTTAGACACCACACTTGAACAAACACGTGAAGATTTAACTACTGAGTTACATAACATTGAATCGAAATGTCAAAAAGTCTGTAATGACGTAAAAACACAAATTTGTGAGCATTTTCAACCTATTTTTTCGCGGCATGAAAATGCATTACAGAAAAACGAAGCAGCCATAAAAGAACTGCAAACCATTGTTCATGAAAATCGTGAGACCTTGTCAGCTAAAATTGACTCAGTTGCATCTACCAATACGGTTACGCAACTTGCAAAAACTCAAGAAAACTTAAAGGACACAGTAGATTCGATTTCAACACAAATGGACACTCTGAAACTTGGTTCAGAAAAACACACTGAGGAAATGTGTTCACTATCGGAGAAAGTAGCCGAACTTTCGGATCAGTTCACTTACTTATATACGAAGGTAGATGATAATCTGAACGACACAGTCTTTAATGACACAGAAGAGTGTGAACAAATTAGGAAATTCAAACAAAATCAGAATCAAATTAATACGCAACACCAAAGAGAAATCCGGGAAGTACAAGATCAGCTGACTCAGGTAATACAAGAATTATGTATTTCAGAGTACACTCGCGCTCCAACACGTGAAGAGGGACTTAGAAATACGGAACAACCACAAAATAATAACACAGGACACTTCGGAAATTATGAAAGAAATTGGCAAGGCACACCGAATTTTGAGATGGAACCGCCGAAACGACGTAACAATGACCGACGTGCGACTCGCCGACATGATGATTTTGACTATAAGCTGTTCATTACTACACGTAAATTCAAAACATTTAAGAATTCTGGCAACGACATTCATCCACAGGCATTGCTCCATCAATTCTCTCATTGTTTTCCTCCCAACTGGTCATTAGAACACAGATTAGAATTTATGTGTGGCTACTTAGAGAATGAACCAGCTGTAAGAATGCGGTCGGTCATTCACGATTGCAACAGTGAAAGAGAGTTTTACCATGCCCTCCTCTCAGCATATTGGTCTCAAGCCACACAAGACCGAGTAAAACATAGCATCATAATGATGAAACGTTTCGAACAATCTGAATTTTGCAGTCTTATGAAATATTTTGAAGACATGTTGCATAAGAATCAGTTTCTTTCAAACCCATACAGCCCCTCAGAACTCATCCGCATTTGGTTACTCAAATTGCCTGAACATTTACAACATATTATTTTGGCAGGACGTTGCAAAGACGACATTGAAGCATTTCAGGGACTCTTACAAGAATTAGAAATTGACACTGACAATCGCGGAACGCGAAAACAGGAACACAACAATTACAGGTCACATCTGTCGCAATTCCGCGATGAGAGAAGTAATAACTGGACACGACAAGGCTATTCTCACAACACAAATCGTGACCAAAACAGACACCACCCATATGACAACCGTTGGCAGAGTAGTAATAACTACAGGGAAAGATCACCTCTCCGCGGTAATGACTATCACAGAGACAATCAGAGAAACAGACAATATGGGAACCAAAATAAATATTATCAAGGGAGACAGAATAACTTTAGACGCAACGGACCAGCGTGCAGTTACGATTCCGGGAGAAATTCTCCACCACATGACCGACAAACAAGAAACTATGTAAACTACCGGCAAAATGACAGACCTGAATTCCATCAGAACTGGCGAGCTTCAAACAGGGCAGGGCCTTCTCGTCAAGGTGAATATGTAGAAGTTAGGTCTCCTAATCCCAATAACGACGCGCGCCAACAAAGAGACAGACAATGACTCGCACTGCAGGCAGCCGCGTGCGCCGGCTGGCTCAGAGAAAAATAACATAGACGCTAACCTCGAGAAAAATTCCAGTATTCTTTAGCGACGTATACCGCACGATAATTGCGTTGAAGTTGAAACTGCGTACTAGGAAGAGTAAAGGTTTCCACCACATTTCTCATGTAAAACTGTTTATTGAAAGATAATCTGTTTTTTAACTTAGTCTTTGCCTTGAAACTTTCACTTCACGCATTAGTACAATTTGTCACACTGAGAAACTGTTAACATGCAACAATGTTTTGAAGTTAACTATCCAGTCTTTAACCTAGGGAACATATTTAAACAGAAATTACGAATGCATTGTTATAGTGAACAGACGACACAGTGTTGTTATTTGTACATTCTTGCTTGTTAGTTGCACGATTACGTAACGACTATAAGGCTTACATACTTAGAACATATACTGGTACTGCTAACGAGATTTTAATGCAACATTTTGGTTTACTTGAAAATACATTCTGGATTTAAAGTACTTTCTGTGAGATACCAGATGACACAGTGGTTAGTTTATGTGACAGCTACACGATTTTATCACGACGCTACTAATAAGTGTCAATTTACAATGTTGTTTTTGCGGTGTTTCTGTTTTATATCTGCACAGTTTTTCTGAATTATTCTGGAAAGTAAAACATGTTTTAGTAGTAACTTTTGTGGTATAGCTACAATGAGACAGCCTTTTCCGTAGCACAACAATACGTTACAGTACAGTACTTTCTTCATCACAACAATAAGCGTAATAACTACGATATCTATACACAAAGCATTTCACTTTTGTTTATCATGAGGTAAGTACATTGACTTCTGCAGAACTTAGCTTTCGGAGGAGGATAACTACGAGACTTCCACAGAGATTATCCTACAACATGACGCACAGTTTAGTGCTACAGTACACGTATTTGAGTGAGTAATTTCGCACTTAAAACATTTTTTTTAACATATTTGAAGTGCAATGATACAAGGGTTTTCCGTGATACATTTCATTCCATTGCTGTAATCTGTAACACCTGAGGGTATAATTACATTAATCCTCACGGGGGTACACGCCTACTTTGTGTACCATGTGTGTGGCAAGCACAAGGAGCCCTAGCTAATATGGTATTTGCTTATACAACTTTACACATCGGTACCATATTTCTCTAACACAGAATTACACAGCTCTCTGATCATTTAACTGAGAGAGACAAACATTCTTTTTTCTACGTCAGTGACCGATGTTTACGCAATTACACAGCTGGATAACTTCACACTTATGAAATTTTATTTTGTGTGTACTGTGTGAACCCTTCATTATTTTCAGAACCATTGTGATACTATGAGAGCTTTGAATGATGTATTTGGTATGGGATCATGATTTTTAAAGTACGTTTGAGGTGGATGAAACTTTTGACATGAGCAGAGAATTTTTTATAGGTTTTTAAATTATTGGAGGAAGCTACGACGATTTTGAGAGTTGACTGAGGTTTTATGATGTTATTATTACGATGACTATGTGTATTATGCTGTTGCGGTATGTTTATGATCAATAAGCTGATGCTATATGAGTTATTTGAGTATGCTACGTATCTGTTATGATGAAATATTGAAGAAGTGTCGACGAATAAGGTAAGGAATAATGAGTAGTGGTTAGGGACTCTGGTTTGTGAAAAAGGATGTTGGAAACCGAGAATCGTATTTTAAGAGTTATGAAATGTGTGTGCATGTGTGAATGTATCACAATGCCACTGAAATTTTTTTGGACACTGTTATATTCATAGGATTTTGTTTCTACACATTTGCAACGCAAATTCTCGACCTGTGAAACTGCTGTCGTAAATATTTCCGTAAGAAAGTTAAGTGACCACCTGCACGTAATGTGTTGTGGGCACCCAGCTGTGTCAGATGCCTGGAGAAAAAGCCATTAGTGTGTGCCTTTTCAGAGGCACAGGTAGAAAAAAAAGGGAGGCCATTATCCTCGCTATTGACATTCCTTTGTAGAAAGCATCGCAAATACGACACGCTCAAACTTGAAAACATATGATTATACTGTGGAGCTCTTAATTTATGATATTTACTAGAATGCCTAATGAAACGATGAGAAACATTTTACGACTATTGTCTTGCTAGTTGAGAGAAATGCCATATGGCTTGCTTTATGTATTTATTTACTCAATTTGTTTAATATCTAGTTTCTAGCTGCGCTGCAGCATTGGTTAAAATAAAATTTATAGATGTACTGATATTAACATTTTCTGTCTACAGATCGAGTAAATAATAATTTTTTTCAAAAAAATGAGGGAGCACAAAAAGACATTTACCTTCACAGGAACTGCATTCATAATTTTCTTTTCAATTACTTGGTAATTTATTTTGTAGAATAAGTTGTGGTGCACCACTTTAATGACATAGATATTAAGATGTGAATAGACATTTCCCTTATCTGCATTGTTGTCTTTACTGTAATATTTTTCTGCTTGAGCTTTGTCATGCTTAGATATAATTTATTGCATTTGCTTCTGCTGTTTGCCAGGCATAGTACTACTAAATTTCACTTTACATTACTCTGTTAAGCCAGTTTTACTACTGATTTATTTTTCTTGTTTGCTGCTCATTGCGTAATATTAGTTGTAATATTGCTGCTTTCTTGGCCAATTTGAATATTTTTTCATTGCTGTTTGTGTTAATTGTTTTGTACTGCTGCATTGCCTCGTCCCTTAGTTTAGCATCTGAGCTCAGTAGATTTAAGTTAGCTTAAAAGGGGGGAGACTATATAAGAGAATGAGTTGTGATGAATTGGAAGAAATGCATTGAGAAGTTATACGAAAAAGTACAGAAAGCAGGTATAGATAGGACCTTTTGGGAATAATGAAGAACGAAGGGAGATCTCCAAGAAGTAAAGAAAGTTTTGTTTGCAAAATACTGCAGTAAAAGAAACCCTGTCCTTTCCTTGTGTTATCCCACTATGTGTTTGTGTTCCCTTGTGTATTTGTGTTTTTCCTGTCTTTATGTGTTTAGCTGATGTTGTTATGTTGTAGAATTTTTCTAATACTATGTTATTTACTTTGTAAAGATGTTTAAACATTATTTACTCTGTTCTGTTTTAATGCTCATGTGTGAAGTTGATGTTTCGAAAGTTATTCTGATCTTTTATGTATGTACTCATGTCATAATTCCTGTAACACTTATGTTTTTCGATTCTTTTGTAAAGCCTGTATTACAAATGTTCTCTGTATTGTTATGTTCTTTAATGATGTATTTTGTACCTCTGTAATTGTATTCTTATGTTCTAAAATTGTAATTGACACCAGTTCATCATATTATTAACTTGTAAGTTACATTTCACTGCACACGTTTCTGTTGGTCATAGTATATGGACAATATGTGACAAGTAGGGACTGTTAGTGTTTGCACGTGTGTTAATAATTCAGCAAGGGACTGGATGACAGCATTGCTGGTTCTAAGGACAATTCCAAAAACTTTGTGAGTGCACAAGTGGTGGTTATGGACTTGCTATATTATCCGCAAGACTCTTCAATGGTGATTGTGCACCTGCACAGTCACAACAGATGGCTGCTGGCCATTTCTACAAGGACTACAGTGGGTCTACACCTTTGCTGACTCACCAATACCATTATTTCTACAAGGACTGCAGTGGGTCTGCACCTCTGGTGGCCCACCAATACCACAATCTCTACCAGGACTACAGTGGGTCTGCTCTGTGAGGACCTACCTACCAACACTCTTCAAAATTTCGACTGACTCTGCTGTGGGTTTGCTCTGTTGTGGACCAATACCTGTCTGCATGTCAAGAGTCAGCACTGTCTTTCCGTTGAAAGGACAAAACTACTTCTTCAAGATTGCATGGAAATCCGCTACTTCCGTGTGCATTTTCTTTTACTGCACAGACTTGGAGAAAAACACTGCAATGTTACTGTGATGAATGTCTTTATGGACTGTGAGAAAATATTAGCTTTTGACCAACATTGTATCAATAAGTGTGTGCCTTTGATTTCTTTGTTATTGTAATTATGAAAAATTTTATCAAATCATTATTGGCCACTGCCCAAAACAATTTGTAAAATTTTTTGTGGGGAGCATGGGGGCTATGTAAGTAGGCTGTTTATGTTTTCTTATTGGCAACGTTACGTAGCGCTCTGTATGAAAATCACTGGCTGTGCTGTGTGCAGTCTGTGGCTAGTTTGCATTGTTGTCTGCCATTGTAGTGCTGGGCAGCGGCAGCTGGATGTGAACAGCGCGTAGCGTTGTGCAGTTGGAGGTGAGCCGCCAGCAGTGGTGGATGTGGGGAGAGAGATGGCGGAGTTTTGAAATTTGTAAGACTGGATGTCAATTATGACTATTAAGGTAAATATATTGTTTGTTCTCTATCAAAATCTTTCATTTCCTAACTACGCCTATCAGTAGTTAGTGCCTTCAGTAGTTTGAATCTTTTATTTAGCTGGCAGTAGTGGCGCTCGCTGTATTGCAGTAGTTCGAGTAACGAAGATTTTTGTGAGGTAAGTGATTTGTGAAACGTATAGGTTAATGTTAGTCAGGGCCATTCTTTTGTAGGAATTTTTGAAAGTCAGATTGCGTTGCGCTAAAAAATATTGTGTGTCAGTTTAAGCACAGTCATGTATAATTTTTCTAAGGGGACGTTTCAAACGTACAAGAGAACTTCGAAATTCAAAAAGCAATAATAGAGAAGAAACTCATAATGAATGACCAGACGAACATCCGACACCAGACGTCATTTAAACTAATAAAACACGTTGTAGAGAAATAACAACCCCGCTAGACATCACAGAATAATATCACACACCAGGCAGTATCCACACACTAGATTAACCACCATTGTACCACAGAAAACCAATAATTTATACGCTCAGTAGATAAGACATGTTATGCATGTCGTATTTGTTCTTTCGGCGAAGGTGGCAACTTATTTCTTATGGGAATCGGCGAAATGCTGCAAGTAATGAGTGTCACGAGCAAGGGTCACTACATAAGTAGTGTGTGGATAAGACGAGAATTTGGACTGACGTGAGGCTTGGGTAGTGTTTGCAGTTGCGATGATCACTATGTCTGGATGGCTTAGTGGTTTGCCGGCACGGTAGCTCAGCGTGTTCGGTCAGAGGGCTGCTTGCCCTCTGTGATAAAAATAATTAAAAAACCAGGGTAAAGGAATCAATGATCAACTTCAACGGATGTCTTGTGACCTCCACCCAGACCAAACGCAATGAAGTATATCGACAAAAAGAGAAAAAGTGTTCAGAGCATCTCCCAATAAGCAGAAGACCTGGATTCGAATCCTTGTCCGGGACAAATTTTCAGTTTTTCCCGTTAATTTAAATCAGTTCCCACTCGCAGCCAATGTCTCTAATTGCTTGTGTCTTATGACGTGGTAGCTCCCTTTGCAAACAGTCACAGACACACACACACAGAGAGAGAGAGATAAGACGGTAGTCAGTCCCAGTTAAAGAAATTGTGTGTACACAACAACCTGGTGAAAAATATAATTTCTTACAGACGCACATACTAACCTGAAAATATGAACACTCACACACAGAGCAATAGCAGACGCTCCCGCCACTCAAAAAGAAACAAAGGACGAATGCATCCTGCAGTATCAAAGCAAAACACACAAAACAGCTAGATGTCAGTGGTTCTTCACAACACAAGAACGTGAACATCCTTAGTATCAGTAAAAGTGCTATATACTAAAATCTAACATATATAAGTCAGAGAACGCGAAGAATGACGTAGACAACAAAACAAACCGTGAGTAACCTTAGGAAGTAATACTGTTTATTGTAGGTAAGTTAGAGTATGCAAACTCTTCATGATCCTAGCAAACAAAATTAGTGTTACTGTGACCACTTAAGGTGCTTTAGATAAAGCGAAATGCGTCAGGCGTTAACAAAGCTTTCATTACAGTTGCAAAACACAGTATGTTACCTATGCAACTTCTATATCTGCATCTGCGGAAAAAAGGAGAGAACCAACAAAGACAAAGTGTTTATATTTATACTGGTATTACAAAATTAATGTACGGTTTTGTACTTGGCTTAACAATTTGCTGTGATGATAGCATCAGTACACCGCGCTGGATTAGCCGAGCGGTCTAGGGCGCTGCAGTCATGGACTGTGCGGCTGGCCAGGCGCAGGTTCGAGTCCTCCCTCGGGCATGGGTGTATGTGTTTGTCCTTAGGATAATTTAGGTTAAGTAGTGTGTAAGGTTAGGGACTGATGACTTTAGCAGTTAGGTCCCGTAAGATCTCACGCCCATTTGAACATTTCATAGCGTCAGTACTTTTATTTTTTTAAACGTTTCCCCTCTCTCAAAACCGTAACTTTGTGTCCTTGTTCTCCACTCGTCAGCTATACGTGGCAACAACTCTTGTCGAGGAGAAGTACGTGCAGCGATCAATCTCCTACTGGTTTTATACGTTAACAGGCATGCTCTGACCAACCTTTCAATATTTAAAAGTTCCGGATAGTGACGATGCTGTTGTAGTTACCTGTATACTTGGGAACCTACTACAGCGTAAGCAAGGGGGATTTTTTTAACCTTCCTTCACGTTTTAATATTTGTATGTAAAAATAAGAATGTAGCATTAAAATTTATGACAAAGCAATCTAAGGTCTGGTGACTACAGCAGTATTGCTTAATGCACAGCATCCAAATTTCAGGTTGTGAAACAAACGTATATAATAGAAACGTCAGATTCGTAAAATATTTTAAAAATTTGTGACCTTGGGAAAACAGACGTTTGACTGCACGAGAGAGAAGTAGATTGGCGGCCGTGTGACAGATAACGGTTTGTGTCCCTCACTCGGCGGCGTCCATTCATATCGCGATTTTGCTCGCATCACGACAGGCGGTGCAATTTCGCAGAGCAATGAAGCCGATCGCTGCTGCGGTATCGAACTGGCGGCTGTCATTACGCCCATTCTCGAAGCGGATCGGCTGCAAGATAAAACGGCACCGCCTCCATTTTCTGTAGGCATTAACCATGTCGACGCTTTGCCGCAATCTTCGTTGCGAATTTCCCGTCACCTAGTAGAGCGCTCATTTTATATTTTTTCCCTTTTTCCCAACTACGAGAAGCATTCAGCCATTGCAAAGCATTTTCACAAAAATAAATGTGTACGGAATAGCGTGATATCCGCCGTGTAATGGTCAGTACTGGACAGCCTGCACTGAACACCGCTACCTGTGTTGCATTTCTGCACTTGCACGATACTCGCTGCTCAGTCTTTACACATCCCAGTTTAGCACGATTCGACACATCGAGTACATTAACAGACTCATGCCCTAAATTCCATACTCCTCTGAGTCAAATAAAGCTGTGCCTATTGCTGTATCCATCTTGTTAGCAAATGGTTTCGGATCACCCCCAATCAAACCCGGTGTTTTCAGACAGATGCTGGGTATAAACGTACAAGCCGGCCGGAGTGGCCGAGCGGTTCTAGGCGCTACAGTCTGGAACCGCGCGACCGCTACGGTCGCAGGTTCGAATCCTGCCTCGGGCATGGATGTGTGTGATGTCCTTAGGTTAGTTAGGTTTAAGTACTAAGTTCTAGGGGACTGATGACCTCAGCAGTTAAGTCCCATAGTGCTCAGAGCCATTTGAACCAGCCATAAACGTACAAGTATTTCAAAAGCACCTGTTTTAGTAGATAATCGGATAATTCACAGCATCCTGATGTTATGTGGCGTGGATGCTATAAATTCTTGGCAGGTTTCAGGAGGTACGTCGCCATAGATGTCTGCGCCCAGATCACATAGCTCAAAAAATGGTTCAAATGGCTCTGAGCACTATGGGACTGAACATCTGTCGTCATCAGTCCCCTAGAACTTAGAACTACTTAAACCTAACTAACCTAAGGACATCACACACACCCATGCCCGAGGCAGGATTCGAACCTGCGACCGTAGCAGTCGCGCGGTTCCGGACTGCGCGCCTAGAACCGCTAGATCACATAGCTCCTGTAAAATACGGACCGGAAGATAGTGGGGCCACTTTTGCGCCTGATAGCGCCCCACATGTGTTCCACCGAGTTCAGATCATCAACGTCAGTGCAGTGTCAATCATCTTGCCGGAAAACGCGATCGCAGTCAGGCAAGCCATTACACATCAAGCGATGCAGGTAGCCCTCAGTACAGTTCACATGGCCAATGGTGTGACGGTGCCTTCGATTGCTACCACATATCCCACAGAAGTTCAGCTGAGTTCCCTATCTCTCAGTAGTGCCCCTACCAGCCTTCGTCCATGTTGTTGTGGTCTTCAGGCCTGAGACTGGTTTGATGCAGCTCTCCATGCTACTCTATCCTGTGCAAGCTTCTTCATCTCCCAGTACCTACTGCAACCTACATCCTTCTGAATCTGCTTAGTGTATTGATCTCTTGGTCTCCCTCTACGATTCGTCCATAGCGAATGGTATGTTCAGAGCTGCCATTCATCTGGATGGCGGCGCTGGACACGACCATGTACCCAGTGTAACAAGAAGACTCATGAATGAGATTTTCACTCTGCAGCGGAGTGTGCGCTGATATGAAACTTCCTGGCAGATTAAAACTGTGTGCCGGACCGACACTCGAACTCGGGACCTTTGCCTTTCGCGGGCAAGTGCTCTACCAACTGAGTAACCCAAGCACGACTCACGCCCCGTCCTCACAGCTTGATATAGCACTTGCCCGCGAAAGGCTAAGGTCCCGAGTTCGTCTCGGTCCGGCACACAGTTTTAATCTGCCAGGAAGTTTCAAAAAGACCCATAATTCCGACCAAGAGGCTTGGTCCACTGTCAGTGATCCCGTGTCCACTGCAATCGTAATTGGCAATTTCTTTGGGTCAACGTTGAACATACTGGAGCGTCTGATACAGGGTCCAATATTCAGTTGTGTGCACTGGACGGTGCGCTGCCAAGCACTCGTCCTTCCATCAGCGTTGTGTTGTCGTCAGATCTGCCACAGAGTGCTGTCTATCCTGGTTTTCAGAATGGCCAGTCCTCTGAGCACAGTGTTCTGTGATGTCTTGTCGCCTACCCGCAGTTTCATCGTCCTTCAACCATTTTCCACAAATAGTTACACAGCAACACACGAACAACTGGACAGATTCTCCGTTTGCTAGAAGTTCTTTACCAGGCGCCAGTTCATAACAATCTTTCCTTTATCAAAGTTAGTCGATTTCCTCACATGCGGCCCATATCGTCGCTGGAATAATTCCTCATTCGTTTCTGCTCCGTTTATATATTTGTCTTACTGCGTCATATGCTCATAATGTCAACAGGTGTAATTCAGTCTCACTGTGGATAGTGGTCATAAGTGGTAGGGCAACTGGTCTACGAGGACTTTTTGCGAGTATGGGTTGCCTACATCAGGGCCAAGCATACATTCAGGGCCAAACCTGAGTGACATGTCCCTAACCTGTAGTTCTGCTTAGTCGATTATGACCCCCTGGGGATAATCCGTCCTTTTCTCTGACAGGTCGTTAATACATTGTTTGGTTAAGTGGTTTTTCCAAGAAACCATCACCCATCCTCCTCCCTCTCCTCCTCCCCCTCCCTCTTCTCCTCCCCCATCCCTCTGTGAAGTCCCCTCACCGATACAAGCACAGTTTTGATAGCAGTTTGGTTGACTAATTAATTAAATACATCAATTAATTAACGCCTTCCCTCTGGAAATCCCCAGCACTCCCCCTCACCTCCCATATCTGGAAATTGGCGAGAAAAAGACTCAGTCGGAGGACCATTTGGTGGGAAATCTATTGAAGTGTCTGAAATATTGTTTATTTATTTAATTAAAGAATTCGTCAGGAAATCGATTGCAGGTGTCAAGAAATAGATTGCAGGGTATGGAATACTGTTTAAGAAATTAGACAATGTGTGGAATGTAAACAATTTTTGTGATACAACTTCGTGTTTGGAATATAGTTTATTTATTTAGTTAAAGCATTTGTCAGGAAACTGACTGCAGTGTATGGAATACTGTTTATTTAAACAATTTACAGGAAACAAGGTGGTGTGTGGAACATAGTTTATTTAAAGAATTTGTCAGGAAATCGATTGCAGTGTGAAATAATGAAACAACTGTGGTGCCTTTTTTATTTCGACCGCCCATGGAAACGTTGAGCAGGTGTAGTTTATATTTGTTGCCAGTCAGGGATGTTACGACTCTTACTTTTTATTTTCTTCACTTTTCGAAGCAGACTGCTGCCTAAACACAGATTGAAAATCAGAACAATCACACATCTAAAAGTTCATGACATATTTCGCAACGCACCGCCAGTTTCTGCAGGCGGACAAGTCACTAGAATCTCAGTGACAAACTATTTTGTACAGATCGAGAAACATACAGCAGTCATATTGCACTGACAGTTAAACGCTGCAGAAGGGGTCTATAGATGATGAATGGAATTAAGTGAGGTATGGCAGCCACCATTTGGGATCTGACGTGCATGTGTCTATCGTCAGGGCACTGCCACAAAGGTCAAAACCGCGGAATGCCCTAATGACGTACCGCGTTACTAAATACCATCGCCCACGGACTGCATATCAGGCTCCTCTCATCTCGTGTTCCTCAAACAATGCATCAAGTGGTGGCGGCATTCTGTTGATCGGGAAATTCCAACTCGCGCCCTGTCTCTTCTTTCTCAACAGGTCGCTCCCTGTTTGTCTGTGTGAACCAACGTCCCGAAACATGCCTCTGCCGTGTTGCTGCCGCCGAAAGTGAAGGGTGCAGCCGACGTTGGAGGTGCTGCTGATGCCGACAGTGGAAACCTCTGTGTCGTACCATAGCAGTAGCCTCAGAATGCAGTGCTCGTATTGGCTAGTGCTGGAGACAAAGGGGGAGCTGAAGCAATTTCGATATCAAAGTAGAGTGAAATAAGCCGTTTGAACTACTGTATGAAACCAATTGTTTAACAATTTACAGGAGTCAAATAGATCGATTAAAACACTCACCTCCACCTTACGATTATCCTTCTTCGAAAAAGAGTATTACACACAAACATTATGAAAATCAAGAAATGAAACTTCCACAACAAGTGGATCCGAGGTCTTTGACAGCACAAACACCCTCCTCCACTGCAATGTCTATTAAACGTATCTGATGAAAAAAAAAACTCTTACCGATCACACACACTAGCGATCGCGAGGCGTGTGACATTCGCCGTCTACAGGGTAGAATCCGTCGCACTGGCTGGAAGAGAGACCGACGCTTGCACAGGGCATGCCTGTCTGTAGCGAATGCATGCGTGCATGCATGCAGTACAAGTACCTGAATCAATAAATTAATCAATCTGGAATTTCAAACGAGGCGAAAGAAGGAGAAGGAAGGTTCTACTGTGTGATAAAATAGAGACAACAGCTAATACCACTGCAAGACAGAGTTAGCTGCGAAGTATTGAGAAGCACTAAACATGACGCACTTAAACCACGAACTACTCCGTAGCAGTAGATGTCATGGCCAGATATCGGAGAGCACTGAAACACTTGCACCTTCCGCGAGCTCATGTCCCGAGGTCCACATGCAGCGTGCAGTCCTCTCATACGCCACCAACGCCAACGCCCCGAGGTCGAAGGAAACCACCGCTGCGATCGCAGCCGCAGTCGTGGACGCAAGTGTGTGCCAGAGTTCACCACACCCAGCTGTGCATGGTATCCGGGCATGATTGGAGTGGCAGGAATTCGGATGTTATCAATAAGTTAATTTTTATGTTGTAGTCGTCAGCTTTTTCTTGTATTTACTGAGTATACGGGACAAGTTTCGAGCAATATACATTTTTAAAAAAGCGAATCTGATGTATAAAGTACAAGCGCATGTGCTGAAATCTGCCTTGCAGGTATTAAACTGAGTTCTGGTGACTGTGTGTGAAAGTACTGCTAATTGTTGGAAATAAGTTGTTTTCTTCTTTCTCTTCTTCAGCTTCGTTTACTCTATACAGATGTCTTTCATGGTTTAGAATATTTCTTGTTTTATTCTATAGTACGAAACGTAACATTTCCTTTGCATTATTAATATTGCTACATGACTCTCTCTTATTCGAGAACGCAAACGCGTCATGTATGCTTGACCTCCTTGTAATGCTTTTGTGAAATGTGCTCTGTGAAACCAAAGGTAATATGCAGCACTGTTGTACGAACAGTAATGCGGGAGCCATTATCTCTAGGCCTAGTTGGCAGCCGAACACTCTCACTGAGTGGGTGGCGTGCGCGCGTGTCTTGTGTAATCGTGCTGGGCAGAAGCACAAGAAAATCCATGACCGCGATTTTAGTTATCGGTCACTGTATAAGCTAAATTTCAACATGGGCATTACGAAACAAGTTGTTGATACTGAATAATGCGAGCTTCACTTGAGCACCACGAACAGCAGTTACTACTCTTAAGCGAATGAACTGTGATTGTCATGATGAGAACTGAACTGATTTGCACGTTAATGAGTTGCACGGACTAATGTATTCGGAACTTATTAACTTGTGTCACTTAATGAGCAGCTGCGCGCACCAAAACATCAACTGTCGTCGTGGCGGACTTTAAACTGTTATGTGTACCACTGTTTTTCGCCAGAACTGTGTCTTTGTGATCATGATTGCTAAAAGTGTACGTACTGTAACTTCGCGGTAGGCTAATAAAAGTACACGGTATACTGTTTTAAAAACATGTTCGGGACGTTAGACACAGAAACCATTGTGTAAAGAATGTTGTTCAAAAATGGTTCAAATAGCTCTAAGCACTATGGGACTTAACATCTGAGATCATCAGTCCCCTAGACTTAGAACTACTTAAACGTAACTAACCTAAGGACATCACACACATCCATGCCCGAGCAGGACTCCAACCTGCGACCGTACCAGCGGCACGGTTCCGGACTAAAGCGCCTAGAACCTTTCGGCCACAGCGGGCGGCAAAGAATGATGTAATCGTGCACATACGAATGTGGATTTATACAGCTGGTCTGTGACCGAAGAAATAATACCTATGATGATATTACCACCTAGAGAATCGTATTCCAAGCAAGAGGACATCTGTTGTAACTTCATGGCTGATGGAGCTACAGTAATTACGCCGCCACCATCGCCGAGCTGCTGCAGACGTTACAACGCATCGTCTGCAAAAAGGTAAGTCGCAACACCAAGCGCGCCCGCCCCCTTGTGATAAACTTTTCTCCATATTTGCTTTCCTTAGAAACAAATTTAGAAAAAAATGATGTCACACGATCACTTCATTTTTTTGTGGCTGCGGAAGTGTTTGTGGCTTTGCGTTCTCTCCAGAATGTGTTTGGCTTCTACTGGATTTTCGGACTCTTGAGTACGGTTGCAGAATTCATTTCATTGCCTATTGTCATTTCGTGACATCCTCAGTTTCCAATCCAATTCACATGGTTGACCTTGCAATCCAGTGTTGGAATACATGAACTCTGTTTCCACTACCTGACCTCTGTCTCCGAATATTACTTGCACACCAGCTGTGCAATCTAATTATTGCAGAGAAAATACGCTGGATGAGCATCTGAAGATACCGAACAGCTACTATGGTGGAGATAACAGAGCGGCAGTGACTTTTGGGTGGTGGTTTTAACCAGGAGAATGACTAATTGGTAAACTGGACAGAACACTATTTAACCAGCTCAGATATATACTCACAAAGCTGCGGTACTTGGAGACGCAGAGACAAAAGCCACGGCCGTCAACCAGCACCCATGTGACCATCCCAAGGACATTTAGAACCAACTCATAGTGCTGAAACCATATCATTCATCTCTATCCCCGTGCACCACCAGTTCTATCATATGGTATAGTGATTGATTTCCACACCCCTTACATGGCTAATCACTAATTAGTGTCTAGACCTGCTTAAATTCGATCTGAGCTGTTTATATTCATTATTTATATGCAAATGAACATATTTAATCGTTGTTAATTTCCATCCGCATCATTCTGGTGCCCAACCTGGGTCATGATACAGCAACAGTAGCGTGTATTAAATCATTTTGGTGTCATTTCATATCATGTGGATCCCCACCATTTTTACTACATTTTGGGACCAAGAATGCGAGTCTTTCGTACCATTTGTATACTCCATTACAAAATTTTGGTGCGAATATAAGGTCACTTCATTCCATTTGCATGCTCCATAACTGCATTTTCGCATTCTATCAATGGTCTATGTCATTTGATTTCATTATTACTGCTGTACTCAACTTCTCATTGTATCCCAGACGTGATCTACGGGTGAAAAATTGGAGCAATGTACAGGCCTATCATGGAGACGTACATTCCTCAAGGCATTTATGGTGTGATCTGCAGTGTGATGTCTTGCATTATCCTGTTAGAATACGCCATTTGGGATCCAGGTCTTTAAGAGTATGACCACAGTGTTTGCTGCTTCGCAAAATATCACATACTGTCGTTACAGAAAATTTGCAGTCGTTGATTGTGAAACAGATCTTTTCGTCCCTGTTGAGTGCATAAGTTTTTTTAAATGATCGGATTGTTTCAAAGCAACTGTCCTCATATCTATAGACAACAGTAAAATAAAGAATCAACAAGTGCTTTACGGAATACATAATGTTGTCATACCATACCATTACCAAACGTCAAATGAACCAGCTCATAATGCATATTTTAACATTTATGACGAGTTACTGAAGTGATGATTGCTGCATATGGATGACCAAGGCTATAGGGGGGAGAGACTGTGGATGGAACATCTCTAAGGCTAGGCGCAAATTGAGACGCGTATAGCGCGTGTGGCGCGGAGCAGCGCAGCGAGTGTTTTTGTAACATCACAGGTTCAAATGGGACCGCGCAAATTGCGACGCGACGCGACTGGGACGCGACACGCGCCTGCGCCAGGTCGCGCTGCGTTGTGGTAGCGGCACAGTTTCTCGCGTCGCGCGTCGTGCGTGCCTTATAGCACCGTGGGAAATTAAGAGGCGGGAGCGGAAAAGTAGCCCGGCCATATGCTCACATCGGTACGGCGCATATGAGCAGTGGTAGTAATGCCCATGCGATAAATATTGCCTTACTGTATACTAAATTTTATTGCCTTTGGGTGTGTTTCGTTTTTCACCAATTAAACGCTCCAGCTTTCTTCGTTAGTACATTATAAATTTCTGTTATTTATATCTGTATACTTCTGTTTTGTTTTTCTTCTGTCAAGAAAAATGCATACCTGAGAAACTGGTGAACCATTGGCCGCTGGAATTGTATCATATGCCTCCGCGATGTTTTCGGATCGCAAGAAAGGAAAGAGGGTAGTGAATAAGGAAGCAAGGAGTATTATAAAATCATGTGATTAAGAAGCAAGGCAGGAAAGTAAAACAAGGTTATCTTCTCGCTGCCCTTGGCGTATCTGTACGATCTGTTACAAAATTTTGGAAAGTGGTAATCTCCTGTTAAAATGCGTCCAAGATCTGAAGTATAGAAGTCTCACTGTGATTACTTGGATATGGCTCTGAGCACAAAAAAGGCTCTGAGCACAATGGGACTTAACTTCTGAGGTCATCAGTCCCCTAGAACTTAGAACTACTTAAACCTAACTAACCTAAGGACATCACACACATCCATGCCCGAGGCAGGATTCGAACCTGCAAACGTAGCTGTCGCGCGATTCCAGACTGTAGCGCATAGAACCGCTCGGCCACTCCGGCCGCCGCTTGGATATGAATGTAATAATGTAATACGACCACACTGTACTACACGCATATGAACATGACATTTTCACTACAAGCTAGAAACAGTCGAAAAGCAGTCACAAATAACAATGTTTTAATTGGTTTGCCATGATGAGAAAAGGCATTTCAATTGTTGCATGCACATTATCAGCATTAATAAACTAATTATACAACAGGCTACACCAATGAAGAAAATGGTCGGTATTATTACGGAAATAGGAATATCGTAAAAGAGTGTCTTGATTAGATATATTTAATTTGTTGAAATGTGCTGCTCACAAAGGCAGATCTACTTTCATGACAATGTTTTTCGAACTCCAGCTCACAAGGCACACATGGCTAGCTTCTGCATTCTTTCAATGGTTCAAATGGCTCTGAGCACTATGGGACTCAACTGCTGTGGTCATAAGTCCCCTAGAACTCAGAACTACTTAAACCTAACTAACCTAAGGAGATCACACACATCCATGCCCGAGGCAGGATTCGAACCTGCGACCGTAGTGGTCGTGCGGTGCCAGACTGTAGCGCCTTTAACCGCTCGGCCACTCCGGCCGGCTCTGCATTCTTGTTGCGCACATTATCCTCCGCTACTGACAATACACTGACCATTATGTTGTGCGACAGATCAATTGTTTATTTTTCTCAATAACAACTATTTTATTCGCGATCACACATTGTCAGTTTGCCAAGCCGTAGGTGAGTAACCAGTATCTGGCATGTGCCTATCGTTCCGCCTGAATGAACGCTCGTCATTATTTTAATACTGCTCAGATCAAGAGAAGGAATAAAATCCTTTGGTAATTTTCCAATCCAGTCGCTCAGTGTTAAAAATACGATGGGTTACGGGGATTCCACCAAAAATCCAACAGAATTGGCAATCTATTTTTGTGTTAGTGGTTAACCTTTTCTCATTCGAAGAAACCACCATTTATGAGTAACGGTCACATTTCTCTTGTACTTCCTTTATCACAGTGTAATTTGCCAAACTCACCTCACAGCAGCTATTGCGACAGAATTCTGAAACGGAGTGCCTCATTAATCAAGTAATTGGCAATCGCAGTCCTCAATAGCTTAAGAGAAACGTCATAGTGTCGGTTTGCAGTAACATGAGAGAAAAAACTTTCTTGTTTATTTTCGTACTAGGAAACTCTTGCTTCGCTAGCAGTCGATAATTCTTAAAAAATTACAGTCACGGGAGTGAAAAAAGTAAAGCGGGAAGTATAAGTACTGTTATATCGCCATAGATAAGAAAGTTCCGTGTGTTTACGAATTGGCAAAATACTATCCTCCTTGTGTGCTATCATTCGCTTCGTTTCGATGTCTCGAGCGGTTTAGGAGATATGAGAGATGTTGCGAGTATTTCATTCTCGCGTGCGTGAGATCGTAAGCGAGCGCGCTACATTGGTTCCATTTTCTCGAGATGGGAGGCAGATAGAGACCCCCTCCCAAGTCTAAAGAAAAATTCAACATGTTAGGTAAATTTCATACGCAGCAACTTATGGTGTAATACGCACCAGACGCAAAATCACAGCGACCCCTAATTTTCGTTCTAAACTTTTTGAGTTTTGCGTAGTATCTTACTAAAATGTGTACATCACAACAAGAATGGCCATTAGCGAGATGATGGGCACTTTGCCAGGAAGCTGACATATAACGCTAAAAGTAAGGCAAAAATCAAATATTTTCAGTGAATAGTTTATGTAAAATCGTTTGAGAAAGATAACAGGTTGCGCGCGCTTCGGTTCTGTCAGCGCAGAACGTCGCCAGTCGGCGCGGGCGAAGTACGGTGTACGCGTCGCAATATGCGCTGGACCCGCGCGACTCGTGCGGCACGTGCGTGTCGCACTGTAGTGTCGTGGCACGTCACACGCGCTATACGCGTCTCAATTTGCGCCTAACCTGATGGCGCGACGCAGCGCAACGCGCATTTTTGTAACTTTACAGATTCAAATAGGACCGCGCAAATTGCGACGCGACGCGACACGCGCCTGCGCCAGGTCGCGCGGCGTTGTGGTTGTGGCACAGTTTCTCGCGCGGCGCGTCGCGCGTGCCTCGCTAGCACCGTGGGAAATTTGAGGCGGGGAGCGGAAAAGTAGCCCGGCCATACGCTCACATCGTAACGGCTCTTATGAGCAGTGGTATTATTGCCCATACCATAAGTTTGGCCTTACTGTGTACTAAATTTTATTGCCTTTGGGTAGTGTTTCGGTTTTCGCCATTTAAACGCTCCAGCTTTCTTCTCTAGTACATTATACTTTTGTTATGTATATCTGTATAGTTTTGTGGTGTGGCCGAGCGGTTCTAGGCGCTACAGTCTGGAACCGCGAGACCGCTACGGTCGCAGGTTCGACTCGTGCCTCGGGCATGGATGTTTGTGATGTCCTTAGGTTAGTTAGGTTTAAGTAGTTCTAAGTTCTAGGGGACTGATGACTTAGATTCTAAGTCCCATAGTGCTCAGCGCCATTTGAACCATTTGTATAGTTTTGTTTTGTTTTGTTTTTCTTCTGTCAACAAAAATGCACACTTCAGTAACTGCTGAGCCATTGGCCGCTGGAATTGTATCATATGCCTCCGCTATGTTTTCAGATCGCAAGAAGGGAAAGAGAGGGTAGCGAATAAGGAATCAAGGAATATTATAAAATCATGTGATTAAGAAGAAAGGCAGGAAAGTTAAACAAGGTTATCTTCTCACTGCCTAGTACGTGAGCGTATCTGTACGACGTTCCAAAAATTTAGAAAGGGATAATCTCCACAGGTGTGACCCTTTTGTGCTCCTGGTAAAAAGCATCCAAGATCTGAAGTATTGAAGCCTCACTGTGATTACTTAGATATGGATTAAATACTGTAATACGACACACTACTACATGCATGTGAACATCACATTTCAACTGCAAGCTAGGAACCGTCGAAAAGCAGTCACAAATAATAATATTTTAATTGGTTCGCTGTGATGAGAAAAAGCATTTGAATTGTTGCATGCACATATCAGCATTAATAAACTAATTATACAACAGGCTACACAAATGAAGAAAATGATCGGTATTATTACGAAAATAGAAATATCCTAAAAGATTGTCATGATTAGATATATTTAATTTGTTGAAATGTATTGCTGACAAAGGCAGATCTACTTCAATGGCAATGTTTTTCTAACTCCAGCTCACGAGGCACACATGGATAGCTTGTGCATTCCTGTCGCGCACATTATTCTCCGTTGCTGACAATACACTGACCATTGTGTTGTGCGACAGATAAATTGTCTATTTTTCTCAATAACAACTATTTTATTCGCGATCACACATTGTCAGTTTGGCAAGCCAGTGTCTGGCATGTGCCTATCATTCCGCTTGAAGGAACGCTAGGCATTATTTTAATACTGCCCAGATCAAGACAAGGAATAAAATCCTTTGGTAAGTTCCCATTATAATCGCTCTGTGTTAAAAATACGACGGGTTACGGGGATTTCACCAAAATTCCAACAGAATTGGCAATCTATTTTTGTGTGAGTTGTTAACCTTTTCTCATTCGAAGAAGCATCGCCGTTCGTGAGTAACGGCCACATTTCTCTTGGTGACTGGTTTAATTGTACTTCCTTTGTCTCAGCGTAATTTGCCAAACTCATCTCACAGCAGCTATTGCGACAGAATTCCGAAACGGAGTGCCTCATTAAACAAGTAATTGGCAATCACAGAGCTCAATAGCTTACGAAAAACTCATAATGTCGGTTTGCAGTGACATAAAAGAAGAAATTTCATGTTTATTTTCATACTAGGAAGCTCTTGTTTCCCTAGCTGTCGATAACTCTTAAAAAATTAGTGACTGGAGTGAAATAAATGAAAAGGGATGTACATGTACTGATATATCGCCATAGATAATAAAGTTCCACGAGTTTAAGAATTGGCAAAACACTCTCCTCCTTGCGTGCTATCATTCACCAAATTTTCGTTTCGAAGTATCGAGCGGTTTAGGAGATATGAGAGACGTTGCGAGTATTTCATTCTCGCGGGCGTGAGATCGGAAGTGAGCGCGCTACGTAAGATCCATTTCTCAAGATCGGAGGTAGGTAGAGACCTCCTCTCAAGTCTAAACAAAAATTCTAAATGTTAGCTAAATTTTATACGCACCAAACGCAAAATCATAGCGACCCCCCATTATCGTTGCAAACTTTTTGAGTTTTGCGTAAGTCTCTTACTAAAATGTGTACATCACAATAAGAATGGTCATTATTGAGATGATGGGCACTTTGACACGAAGCTGACATATAATGCTACAAGTAAGGCAAAAATCAAATATTTTCAGTGAATAGTTTCTGTAAAATCGTTTGAGAAAGATAATAGTTTGCGTGCACTCAGGCGAGAATAATCGGAGAACATTATTGAATGCCACTCAGTGTCTCAGCTGACTCTGGCTCCATACCAGACAAGCATTTATGGCTTATGGTTTTGTGTGAGCGGCATACAATACTTAGCAACTCGAGATCTCAACACACCCTTCATTAAACTGTTCTCGACTGTTCGTGGTGACTCCCTGCCTCTAACCTGTGTCGGATTTCAGCACTTGTCAGTTGAGCCAGTCGAAGAATCCTGACATCTTCTCGTGCTGGAGCTGCGTTACCCTTTTCGCCACATTTTAGTTCTGACTCCATAGCGTCATCTTTCGTTTTCCAGTAACTGCACTACATAAAACTGTGCACGCAGTCACTCTGTATAATATTCCTCGTACCACTGATTCGACCTTTTCCAAAATCAGAAAGACTTTGCGCGTGCCATGCTCTGGGAATGCTGTATTGCGACTAAGTTGCAGGAAACTTAGACACACCCAGCAGTCATCACATGCTGATGCCATTCTTTAATTGTAAGAAGATCTTACTTCTGTGCCGAAAATGTAGAACTAAGGTGACACAAGAATAAAATTTTAACGAACATGTCCTACAGGCACGGAAATACTGAAGTAAGAGTTTGGCGGCGTTACATCAAGACGTTCATAGCGTACCGCTTCCAATGTTCGTTAGTATAATACGTACAAGCCATCTGTTAATATTCTACGACGTTTATAGGCTCTGAGTACAGTACTGCAAAATCTGCAGGTTTTACGACGCTCACTTTTCAAAGTCAGAACTCATTTAGTGTTCCATTACCATAATTGTTTGCGAATTGACATGTACGTAATCAGTGGTAAAAGGGACATATCTTCAATCACATGTGTTATTTGTGGAAAAAATGGGTGTCTAACAGTCGGTTTCAGCAAAGAAATATCAATGAGATGGGTACCGGCAATTCGATCACTCTGAAAGTCTGTAGGTGAATGGAATGTCAATTGCGCAATACGTAGCGTGCAGAGGTTCTATAATATTTCCCATATCTAGCTCCTAGAGTTGCTAACTACAATCAAGTGCTTCACCAATGATGACTTTGGCGCCGTACATGTCTTCTGGGCAAAAAGAAAGTTCACCGAAAAAAGAAATTGATGTTAGTCCGCCATGGGATTGAAGTCTTGAAAATGGTCCAGACGGCCCTAAACACTATGGGACTTAACACCTGAGGTCATCAGTCCCATAGACTTAAACCTAACTAACCTAAGGACAAAACACACATCCATGCCCGAGGCAGGATTCGAACCTGTGACCGTAGCAGCAGCGCGATTCCGGACTGAAGCGCCTAGAACCGCTTGGCCACAGCGGCCGGCTGAACTCTTGAATGAGGATTTAGTCTCCTACGTGGTCTGCCTTACAGCTCTTCTAATGTTGTTCCTAGCAGCCTGTAGAGCTATTGTGCTCTAAATAGGTAGAGTGTGGCTTCTGACAGAACTGCGGGTAGCTATCTTTCATAAATGATAATCACGATGAATTTACTGTACATAAGCGCTGTGAATATTATAGAAATACTTCCATTGGACCTGTGGCAGTATTCGAAGTCATCATGATAGATGTTGCTGAATGTATTCCATGCTCTGACTTCATGTACAGATTTTATCCTCTACAGCTTCCTCTAGTACCATGGAAGTTATATGATGGTGTTTTAACAGATTTCCTACCATGCTGTCCTCTTTTCTTGTCAGTGTTTTCCATACATTTGTTTCCTCGACGATTCTACGGAGATCCTCGTCAGGGTCACCTAATTTTTAACATTCTTCCGTAACATCACATCTCAAATTCTTCGATTCTCTTCTGTTCCAGTTTTCCCACAGTCCATGTTTCACTATAATACAAACTCACGCTCTCAGTACTGTCTTCCTCAAATATGTTTGATACTAGTACACTTCTCTTGGCCAGGAATTCCCTTTTCGCCAATGCTAGTCTGCTTTTTATGTCCTTCTTGCTCCGTCCATAATGCCTAGGTAGCACAATTCGCTGCGCGCGATTAGCCGACAGTCATGGACTGCGCGGCTAGTCCCGGCGGAAGTTCGAGTCCTCTCTCGCGCATGGGTGTGTGTGTTTGTCCTCAGGATACTTTAGGTTAAGTAGTGTGTAAGCTTACGGACTGATGACCTTAGCAGTTAAGTCCCATAAGATTTCACACACATTTGGACATTTTGGTAGCACAATTCCTTAAATTCCTCGACTTCGTGATCCACAATTCCGATGTAAAGTTTTCTGCTTTTCTCATTTCTGCTACTCCTCTTTACTTTCGTCTTTCTTCGATTTACTCTCAGTCCATATTCTGTACTCATTAGACTGTTCATTCCATTCAGCATATCATACAATTCTTCTTCACTTTCACTTATCATAGCAATGTCATCACCAAATTGTGTCATTGATATCCTTTCACTTCGAATTTTAATTCCACTCCTCACCATTCTTTAATTTCCATCATTGCTTCTTCGAAGCATAGATTGAACAGTATGGGGGAAAGACTACATCCCTGTCTTACAGCCTTTTTAATCCGAGCGCTTCGTTCTTTGTCGTCCACTCTTATTAGTTCCTCTTGGCTCCTGTACATATCGTACATTATTCGTCCTTCCCTATTGATTACCCTATTTATTTCAGCATTTCGAACGTCCTACACCATTTGACATCGTCGAACACTTTCTCCAGGTCGACAAATTCTATGAACGTGTCTTGATTTTTCTTCAGTCTTGCTTCCATTAGTAGTCGCAACGTCACAGCTGCCTTCTTGTGCCTTTACCTTTCCTAAAGCCAAACAGAGCCTCAATTTTCTTTTCCAGTCTTCTAGATTTCTGTCAGCAATTTGGATGCATGGGCTGTCAAGCTGATTGTGTGCTAATTCTCGCACTTTTCGTCTCTTGTAATCTTGGGAAATGTGTGAATTTTGTTTTTCCGAAAGTCTGATTGTATATCGCTAGTCTCTTACGTTCTACACACGAACGTGAAAAATCGCTTTGTTCCCACTTCCCCCAATGACTTTAGAAATTCCGATGGAATTCTGCCTTATTTGAATTTAAGTCTTCCAAAAAGTGATGAGGACAGAAACATTACATAGTAAATTTGTAAAAATATTTATATTTTTTCACACAGAAATTGCTATTTTCTGCTGGCCTGAGTGGCCGAGCGGTTCTAGGCGCTACAGCCTGAAACCGCGCGACCGCTATGGTCGCACGTTCGAATCCTGCCTCGGGTATGGATGTGTGTGATGTCCTTAGGTTAGTTAGGTTTAAGTAGTTCTGAGTTCTTGGGGACTGATGACCTCAGATGTTAAGTCCCATAGTGCTCAGAGCCATTTGAACCATTTGATCAGAGTCCCACAATGTACTCTTTCCATCTGTCCGCTGATTCTCCTCTGTATTTAACAGTGCAGTTCGGTTTTAATCTCACCGAAGCTTGTTTTGACTTTTCACCGTGCTGAGTCAGTCCCTCTGACAACTACTTTTTTCCGATTTCTTCGTATTTTCCATGATGCCATTTCGCCATGGTTCCCCTGTACTTGTTACTTGTTTCATTCCTAAGTGATTTGTATTTCTGAATTTCCCGGAAGCTGTTTTTTGTTATATTTCCTCCTTTCGTCGATCAACTGAAGTATTTCTTTTGTTACCCATGGTTTCTTCGCAGTTCTTTCTTTGTACCTATGTTTCTGTCTCCAACTTTTGTAATTGCTGTTTTTGAGATGTCCATTCCTATTCAACTGAAGCTGCCCACTGAGCTGTTCATTATCACGGTATCTACATTCTACAGTCTCAGAGAACATCAAGCGTATGTCTTCATTCCTTAGTACTTCCGTATCCCACTTCTTTGTGCATTGATTCTTCCTGACCAGTCTCTTAAACTTCAACCTGTTCTTCATCATTACTAATTGTGATCTCAGTCTTTATCTGTTCCCAGGTATACCTTACAATCCAATATCTGATTTCCGTATCTCTTCTTGACCATGATGTAATCTAACTGAAATCTTCGTGTACCTTCCCATCTTTTCCAAATATACCTCCTCCTCTTGCGATTGTTGAGCAGTGTATTCGCTATACCATGTTAAATTTACTGCAGAAGTCAATTTTCGTATTTTCATCTCCCTTTACGTACTGAATCATCCGTTCAATATCCTCGTATACTTTCTCTGTCTCTTCATCTTCTGCTTGCGACATCGGCAGGTACACCTGAAGTGTTGTCGGTGTTGGTTTGCTGTCGATTCTGAGGAGAAAAACCTGATCACTGAAGTGTTCACAGTAACTCACCTTCTGCCCAACCTTTCTATTCATGACGAACCCTAATCCGGTTGCATTATTTTGTGCTACTGTTGGTTTTACCCTAAGCACATCTAACCATAAATCCTTGTCTTCTTTACACTTCACTTCACTGATCACTGATACCCACTATATACAGACTGAGCCCTAGCATTTCCTTTTTCTGATTTTCTAGCCCGCCCTACCAGTTGAAGCTTCTGACTTTGCACGCCCGACTCAAAGTACGTTATCCTTTCGTTGATAATTCAACCTTTTCTCATGGTCACCTCTTCCTTCGCACTCCCTCCAGGAGATCAGAATGGGGGCTAGTCCGGAATATTTTGCCACTGGAGAGATCTTCATGACACATTTCAATTACAGGGCACATCTCATGGGGATACGCATTGTGTGTCTTTCATGCAGTGGTTTCCGTTGCCTTCAGCATCCTCATGCCGTTAAACGTTGCTGATTCTTTCGTCTTTTAGGGTCAGTTTCCCACCTTAAAAGAAAAAGGATGCCCTTGATTTCTGTCCATCCTCTGCGATTGTCAGAATGAGGGTGACTTCTGGCGCTGGAAAACTTCGGCCGCCATTGTTGATGATTTTGATCCAAAACTAAAGCAGTGGCAGGGTGGAACCCTGGCCGACGGTGTTGATTATCACTGAAAGACGCTACCCCTAGACCATGGGTCTAGGGGCCACGTAAACGTTGTTGCGTACCACCTACATAGCTTCATGAGTGATGTCTTCCCTGACGGCGATGGCGTCTCCCAGCAGGGTCACTGTCCTTTGCCACAAGTCCAGAATCGTGCTGTCGTGGTTTGTGCAGTATGGTACTAGGCTCTCGTTGATGCCCTGACCAAATTCTCCCGATGTGAAGCTAATGGAGCACATCTGGGACACTATCGTACACCAACTCCGCTCCGCGCCTGCACAACACCGACCCCTAATACGCTGGAACTCCATAGACAACAGCTGCTACATACCTCTGGAAACCTGTCAAGGATTTGTCAAATCTATACGACGCAAAACGGCTGCTGTTATACTTTCTAAAATGCTGTTAATCAGGCAGTCACAACGTTTTGTGTCATCAGTCTATGTCACGACATACGAGCTGCTCAAGCTCTCTGCGACCATGTAAGGAGTCTCCTATTACGATTATGTAGCTCTAGAAACTAGTACTAGGGAACACAGTGTAAAGTGTGAGTCTTACTAATAACTACCTCAGCACCCACTGTTTTGCTCGCGGAGACTGTTTGGTCTCTGTAGATTATTTTGTTTTTCTTTACTCAAATTTTTATGTTCACAAATTGCAACACCTTATATACTTTTCACGCAAATTTGAGCCTCAGAATCTTGAGCTTTTCCGAATGTACTTCTGACCAAAAAGCGATTCTGCTAGCTCGAGTCTGACGTTTTTGTTAATCATGCCTCTTGCGTTGTTGTAGTGATATTCCCATACAAACTTTCATCCCCCTAACACATATTTCTTTACATCTAACGGAGAAGGAACGAAATATTTGCTTAAAATTTGTCATCTCACCTCTTAGGGGTTGAATTACCGAAAACAATGAAACACGTATTATGTTATATTATGTTATTTCTAACAGAGAAGCTAAATAAAAACTTTTGTATATTTAGTGGCCGAGTGGTTCTAGGCGCTACCGTCTGGAACCGTGCGACCGCTACGGTCACAGGTTCGAATCCTGCCTCGGGCATGGATGTGTGTGAAGTCCTTAGGTTAGTTAGGCTTAAGTAATTCTAAGTTCTAGGGTACTGATGACCTGAGAAGTTAAGTCCCATAGTGCTCAGCTTTGAAAACACTTTCATAGTAAAATAATTTCATAAACTTTTCATCCGATATTTCACATCCTTACGGGGTTGAATTCCCTAAAACACTGAAACGCGTATTTTTTTTATTTCTCACGGGGAAGTGAAATACCAGTTTTCATAGCTGTAGCTTTAAAATGATTTAGTAATTCTTTAATAATGATTTATTTCCAAAAAAAAAATCTTTCATCTACTATTTTGCCCCATTAGTTGTCGAATTTCCTGAAACTCGCATTTTTTTTTTTAATTTCTGACTGTGAAACTAATACCAGTTTTCATAGTTCTAGCTTTAAAATTGCCTAAATAGCGACACCTTTTCAAAGAGCCTTACATCCCCTATTTTACCCACATAGCAGCGGCATTTCGAACAGTATCTTCTTAAATGATGCCTACACTGGAACACGTGAGGCAATACTGACCTTACGACTTATCTTAGAAGAAAGATTAAGGAAAGGCAAACCTACGTTTCTAGCATTTGTAGACTTAGAGAAAGCTTTTGACAATGTTGACTGGAATACTCTCTTTCAAATTCTAAAGGCGGCAGGGGTAAAATACAGGGAACGAAAGGCTATTTACAATTTGTACAGAAACCAGATGGCAGTTATAAGAGTCGAGGGACATGAAAGGGAAGCAGTGGTTGGGAAGGGAGTAAGACAGGGTTGTAGCCTCTCCCCGATGTTATTCAGTCTGTATATTCAGCAAGCAGTAAAGGAAACAAAAGAAAAATTCGGAGTAGGTATTAAAATCCATGGAGAAGAAATAAAAACTTTGAGGTTCGCCGATGACATTGTAATTCTGTCAGAGACAGCAAAGGACTTGGAAGAGCAGTTGAACGGAATGGATGGTGTCCTGAAGGGAGGATATAAGATGAACATCAACAAAAGCAAAACGAGGATAATGGAATGTAGTCGAATTAAGTCGGGTGATGTTGAGGGTATTAGATTGGGAAATGAGACACTTAAATTAGTAAAGGAGTTTTGCTATTTGGGGAGCAAAATAACTGATGATGGTCGAAGTAGAGAGGATATAAAATGTAGACTGGCAATGGCAAGGAAAGCGTTTCTGAAGAAGAGAAATTTGTTAACATCGAGTATAGATTTAAGTGTCAGGAAGTCATTTCTGAAAGTATTTGTATGGAGTGTAGACATGTATGGAAGTGAAACATGGACGGTAAATAGTTTGGACAAGAAGAGAATAGAAGCTTTCGAAATGTGGTGCTACAGAAGAATGCTGAAGATTAGATGGGTAGATCACATAACTAATGAGAAGGTACTAAATAGGATTGGGGAGAAGAGGAGTTTGTGGCACAACTTGACCAGAAGAAGGGATCGGTTGGTAGGACATGTTCTGAGGCATCAAGGGATCACCAATTTAGTATTGGAGGGCAGCGTGGAGGGTAAAAATCGTAGGGGGAGACCAAGAGATGAATACACTAATCAGATTCAGAGGGATGTAGGTTGCAGTAGGTACTGGGAGATGAAGAAGCTTGCACAGGATAGAGTAGCACGGAGAGCTGCATCAAACCAGTCTCAGGAGTGAAGACCACAACAACAACAACAGTATAAGATCCACACCCTTTCCTAAATCCAAGTTTTTATCCTCAGCGGTTTGGGCTGGGCGATGAAGAGTCAGTCAGGACACTAGAGAAGAAGCAGTGTCCGATTGTGGCAAGATACACCACAAAGTACATAGACTAATACCACTAGAGGCCAGTTCTTTCCACTCTACACTAGGAAAACAGTGTCTGACCGCATGGCATACAGCGTGTGCGAAAGCAAGTATAGCCCTCACGATACGTCGGTGATTCCGTAGCCCTGCGGGCCCCCCGCAGGTGCCTTGGGGGCTCGTACAGACAGCGACGCGGGACTGCGTGCGCGGGTGGTCCCCGGCGGCCATCGACTTGCAGATGTCGCCGGCGGTCGGCGGCCACATTCGTCTCTAGCAGACCACACACCACAGCACAGCACAGCACAGCTCACCAGCAGTCTGCCGACCGGCTGGCCTCCAAGTGACTCGTCGCTTAATCGCTTGTGGGGACTCGTTCGTCAAAGGATGCCGCGAAAAAGCGAGTCAGTCGCGTTCTGCAGTCCATCACAGGTAAATCTTGTAAATGGCCTCAACGATCATGACAGTTTGCAAGTCCTGCGAAGTATGGTTTCGGAGTACCGTGATTACATTATTGTGAAGATCCTGTCTCACTGAGATAGGAATCGAAATTATTGCACTCGCAGCAGTTCTGTTTCACCTACTTTGTAGCGGTTTAACGAAGACACTAATGACGTCTATTCGTCAGCTGAATTTGCACACTATGCTCCCTCCACAGAAATACAGACAAAGCATTTCCTTCGCTACTCTCCATCGACAAGCAGGAAAAACAAAGTTCCATGACAATGCACAAAATACGGTTAATAATATGAAAGAAACAAGTCACTGTGGGACAAGTCAAAGAACATGAGTTCTTCAAAAGTTGGGACTTAAAGATTTAATTAATTTTTAGACATGGGGCTGCCATGAATACTTATAAAGGGTAGACGGAAACGTCTTCTCCATACGGATACACCGTTAATAAGGATAAATGACATTACCTTTACTAAACGGTCTCTTAATACTGTTAATCAGACGAGATCATGGACACGGAATTGCTATTAGTCATGGCTTACATCAGGTGTGCCGCAGAAATGGAAGGCAGTGTGGAACAAGGATAACAAGAATAATTCGCACAAACTTTCAGAAATAGCCACGCTAGAATTATATGGGTACTGAGCTAATTACTATACCAACTGGAGCTGGAGCAGGGTGAACACTAACATGTAATCGACCCGATACTTTCTTCACTTTTGGTCAATTTCTTCTTGTATTCGTTGCTTACTATGATGACAAGAATCAATTTTGTGATACAATTTAAAATAATTTTTTAAATGCTTTTGAGACTCAAAGGATTAACACGCACGGCTATTCGAGCGGCTTAGCGACAGAAACCAATGATGACAAGATTATTGTAGTGTCATTGACGACAAGTGGTAAAACAGAAGTTAAGAACTGTTGAAGATGTTTCCATTTAACAAAGGCGATAACAACATGATCAGCAGCCAAAGGAGTAACTATGACTAAATACTCATCTCCGTGATGAGAATGGGCAAGAAAACTTCCATCCCACAGCAGTGGGGTTCACATTTCCCAGCTGTCATCCGGGTACTGATTTTTTTTGTGACTTCCCTTAATTGCCTGAAGTGAATGCCACTAAATGTCCATGGCCTTTCTTCCTGTCTCTCATCCAACTCTAATGTGTTCTCTGTGCGTAATGCTCTCCCTATACATGGTCTTTCAACCATCATCTTCCTCTTCATTTCCGTGGAAAGGAAAATTTGCACGACTACTCGCTCGAATTCGAAAGCACTATACGGGGTAGTTTTGTAAGGGTGGAAGATAGTCAGGCCATACACAGATACCGTTTTCGTGGTTTTTCTAACTAGCTTAGGGTCATGTCCAGTTGCTTCCTTTTGAAAACGACACGGCCTCTATCCTTCTCGTGTCCGTGCATGTAATCCGTCTCTGTGACGAAGATGATAAAACAATGGTACAAATTTTAAATGTTGTTTTACGAAATTGCTTCATCAGTGTAAATCAGATCACACCAAATACTGCTTGGGACCGTTAATTATATAGGAAACTGCAAAACAGGCATGAGGAACTCACGTCGTTAGAAAACTGTTACGAAAAGCAGGAAGGCCTCAAAATGATCACGACTTGGCACCACGTCTAAGAGCTAGTCTACAGCGGGCAAATGTGATGTACAATAGACGAAGAGACACGATCCCTTCTGACTCTACGATTGATCAGCCACAGTCACCAAGTATGTGGGCCTATCTCTAGATTTTAAGATGGAACGTAAAACACAAATATAGCCATGTAGAAGGCAAAGATAAGATTGATGTTCAACCAAAGAATATTAAGGAACTATACTTCACCCACGTAGAAAGTTATAACCTTATTTTAACGAATCCTCGCTTATTGCTACTAGGTAAGGGGCTGTTATCAAGTTGATTTAATGAAAATATTGGTGCAGTGAAGGGCAGAGTGCTTCGTGACGGGTTTATCAACGCAATAGCTTCAAACAAATTGTCGAATTCAGATCGGGGTACTACGAGAAAGAAACTGTGCATTGTTGGATGCCTATTACCACGTTCCAAACCACACATTCTAAAACATGCGTTTCAAAAAACACTTTGTTTTCTATAACTTATATATCTCGCAACGATATCGTGGCTAAAATGAGAGAAATCCATGCTGTACCATCTAAGGATGGGAGTGTTAAGAAATACACATGAAGACTTATTGGACGTCAAGTATGGATTCTTACTACTCGCTGTCATTTTAACTGTGCGTGCACTTCTCTTGTACATTTGTTGCTGAGCTCAGCTAATACAGATGTAGTACTGCTCATATTTATTGGCCTGCTTTACGTCCAGGTGAGGAACTTGTAACGTGATGTCTTTCATGCTAAATACATTTTACAGCTCTTCTGTTTTGTGGGGCCTATTAATTTATTTGCGATTTCTGTGCAAAAACGACAGCTAGAAGACGACTGCTGCGTCTGATAAGAAACAGTCTCAGATTTTGCGTCGATTATAGTTCTGATATAAAGGCCATCTCACAGCGAGAACTTCGCAGATGTGATCAAAAAGAATAGATAATTAGATAAGAAAGAAAACAAGTGAGATACTCCCTTGATACGCAGAACATTTCCTCTGTTGTGCTTAAAGTACACGCACATTAAGCCGTTCGGCGGCACAGATCAAAACGAAAAACATACTAATAAGAAGAAAGGTAATTGCAACGAATGGAAGGAGAACAAAGATGTAGAGGAAAAAAATTCCGACGGGGGGAAGAAAGTTTTGAACTAAAGGAGAGTTATCAGAAAATGGAAACTAAGAGAAGAGCAAAAGTTCCGCGTATTTCGCCCCACGGAGGTAGAAAACACGCGGACAGGAAGGAAGGTACGTGGGAGGATTTGAATTACCAACTTGAGAGAAACTTTTGAATATCAGATGGACGTGTAGAGGAAAAAATGGAGGCACTTTGTTCACGTTTACAGCGAAGAGAAGAAACTATCCTGTAGCGGAATTAGAACAAAGTCGCTTAATTATTTTCTCGAATGCAAAACTTACAAGAAAGACGATATGAGACTTACTTACCGAATAAAAAGAATATGATGTTAATCTAATGTGCTGGCTGCAATGAAACAAGTTTCTACCATCCAGAAAACACTAGCTACAGCAAAGAGCAATAACACAGTCTTGGAGAAACGGTTTACGATGTCCTTCTTTGCTATTCATAAGAGTTAATAAGGTACTTTTCGTTCAGTATTCGTAGTGTCTTGCGGTCATTCCACACAAAAAAATGTATAAAATAGCAAACATTTTCCTAGAATAGTCTATTCTCTATGTCATTCGGATCATATCTTTTGCGGCAGCCTGCCATACTTCAGATTTCTATCCACCAAGAGCTGGTCTGTGTCGAAATTTATGCAAATACATTGAGAGCAAATCGTATCGTAATTGCAAACATTGCGACATCATGGGTGTATTTAAACTGATAGTGTCTAGCACGAAATGGTTCCCCAAGACCGGTAAACCAACTTCCGAGAAGAGTTCCATAGACGAAAAACGTTTTTTGTTTCTTTGTGAACTGCTCCAAAAGCACCATTGCATATCATCTCACAAGCGCCCATCTTACCACTCCGAGATTGTATGGACAGTCACTTACTGATAGAATTTGTCCTAACACTATTCTCTGGCGAACCATACAACACGAATGGGCATCCTGATTCATGTAATGCATTACTGAACAGACTTTCTGCAGATTGCTGCCGCTCATGCAGTGCATCAAGGCATGCAGGTGCTCATCTCGGGAACATCGCTGTAACAGCTCTGCACCAAATTTTCGCTGTAGGCTCGAGTTCATATATGCCGTTCACTTACAAAACTTTGAGGCTTATAAGTGTATTATGTTTTAATAAACAACTATTTTACTAGCAGCCGTACATCTTGCAGGGACCTCTTAAAAATTGGCACTTATGTTTACAATATTTCTCTTTTTTCACAAAAATGGCAGAGATATTGTTAAGCTAGGGAAAAAACAGCGTCTGTAAAGACTTAAAGGATTTAGCATCTGTACAGGAAGGAACCATATGTTGCACTACACATATGTTCAACACCCTGTCAAAACATATTAAATCTGTTGTTGGAATTACAGTGCAGTTTAAGAGTGAAGAAGGAGGAATACGTCTGTGTAGATCACCTCTGAACCACTTTCGTTTAGCCATTGCCTTTGCACTGTTTGCCTCTACGGTTGATAAACATCAATAATCAGGCAATATCCTAAATGGGTGAGTGCAAAAATACGCCTGAAAATAAATCTGGTACTATAATAAATCCAAAAATAAAATTGCGCAAACAAATAATGCAGCCACAGAACCGATTGACGAGTTTTTGTTTACTTGTGTACAAAACTCAAGGAAGAAAGTAACGTTAGAGTGATGTGTCACTGACAAGTAACATTCTCGATGAAATTTGGACCATACACAGAAAAACTGCTACAGTACAGTGCAGTCTAGTCCAGTCCAGTCCAGTCCAGAAGGTAAGTGATAGAAATACGCAATGAGACGAACAGAAATGACAGTTTTATTCAAAAATAATATTTACACTGAAGTGCTCTTGGAGCTACAGGTTATTTGCCAGTGTACTGCCCTGCACGTTCCACCGACGTAAGTCCCATCCAGCACGCGAGGGATGCAATGGGGAGCATTGGGGAGACGAACTGCAGGATGTCCACGTGCACCAACTACGATCAAGCTGTTTTCAGTCGCTCTGTAGAGGAATGGAATGCCCTACCACAAAACTCATGAGCACCCTATTAAGAAACATGTCTCCCCTTTTGTCATGTTCCGGGGACCATCATGCAACGTGGTGACTATCGTGAAGTTACCATCTTTTAATAAAACTCGTCACGTATTTGTTTCATCTACCTTCCATATGTGCCGTAGCAGTTGTTTCCATATACGGCCCTAGTTTCACCTAGCTATGTTACTTGGTACTGAGACATCTTGCGAAAGTTACTTTTGTCCTTATCTTTTGCACAGCTGTGTATATTCACATCACAAAGTGGTACTTCCTCCCCCTACCTACCCCCCCCCACCCCCTCCCCCGTCCCCTGGCACACCCTCTATCTCAGGGATAGTCCGGCCTCACGCTGTATATACGATAGTGATGTGCACGGTTCGGTCTCACACAACGTGTACAATAATGTTCTGCAGTTAAAAATTTCACTTAGTTTTGGAGGCCATGACGGAAGTTCCATTCACTCTACTGAAGCATGATTTGGTTCCTGCATGTAGTGTCGTGTGCCCGAGGGAATAAAAATTTACCATAAAATGTTATGTACGCAGGATTAGCTCCACATGTGATAGGTTGTCTATGGTGGTTTGGGGTTCCCCGATTCCCCACCAGAACCGCTAATATGACGTCTTGATTCCGAGTTCTAGGAAATAAAATTGCTGACTATTAGCTCGAAGTTCGATCTAAAGTGGCTCATGAGGGCAATTCTACGATGACTACTTGGATGCAGGCTAACGAGTATAGCTTCTCTGCATGAATTGGGGAAATTGTAAACAAAAAAAGGGAAAGTAAAAATCTACGTGCTGTTTACAAAATGCTGAAAGAGTCGCTTGGGAGAAAGTCATGGGATGGATGCAAGATGACTTTATTATTCCAATGTTACGGATTCCCGACATTTACATCTTCAGATATCATGAAACATCATGTTTTACATTGCTCACATAGCTACAATAGCAACAAATTGCAGTAGTAACGATCATAAGCAGACGGAGTGTCGTTCGTGACTTCATGTTGCAGCCATGTCATTGTAATGAACCATGCCTGGTCTCTGGACGGTGTTGTGAGAGACAAGTAGTGCAGCATGAAGTACCCTTATGGAGAAGGAGTAGTTGTATATCATCGTTAGTTCAGTAAACTTTTCGTTCCTTGTTTACATTGGTGTAGCTCTCACAGAAAATAATGCTGTGGGAAAAACTAATAGACGTCATAGTTTACGGTAAGATCTGCGTTGACATACGAGTTGTCATGGAAAACTCTTCCGCCACACAAATTTTGGATCTAATATTATTTGCTGAATGTAAATAATGAGAACCTCGAGGACTTATTAGCATAATTGAAGGGGTCGTTGGACGAAAGTGCTGATCCAGAATTTAATGCGGATCTTGTGTTTGGGAGTGCAGCACTTGCTGGTAACAAGAGTTTCATACGTACCGATAGAATATACTCCTTGCATTATTAATTCGTTCGTCTTACTGTACTCATGTTCTCGTCTTTGAATTTAGCAGACCAAATAAGATTCCATCCCTCAAAATACTCTTTTGTAGGTTAGCACTTCCTTCCGCCAATTCTGTCAATTGTCCTTCTCCTTGTTTATTGATCTCATTACCAAATGCAATTTCGAGGTGGTTTTTTCCTCAAAAAATTCCAGTAAACATAATTACCAGTCATTTACTAAACGGTAAATGAATGTACGTTTATGGCTCAGCAATATTGTGCTTACGTTTTGGACATCATCAGTATTTCATCTGATTATTAGTTATAATATTCTTTTTTAAATTTGTTGATCATTTTTGCTGCGATTAAGACGTGACGATGACATAACGTGCGGTCACAAATAGACGGGATCGTCTGTTTTACTATTTAAGGTTCCAACAACAATCTGTAACAACGATAAGACTGTCATCGAATTAAGCAGCACTGTGATTTTGTGCTCATCTGTTAGCAAAGGTTAACTGAGTGAAATTGTTTATTATAAAGTTACGTAGCTTAAACTGAATTCTTGGGAGACAAATTAAGGGATGCTGTGTTAAAAAAGTTAATTAGGAGAAGCAACTTTGTTGAATTAGAGTGGATTAATTATACGAGTATTCGATGAAAACTCGGGATGATTGTGAAACTGGCGGCGTGAAATGGAATGGCGAAATCCGATTACTTCACATTTCATAACTTAATCGACGAAAGACTTATTGCGGAACTGGCCTACTTTCGGCAAAAACATTCTCTCGTTAGTGTGTCACGTGCCACACTGGCAACTAATACATAACACTGTTTTAACGGGTGTGGCATGAGTAGGCCGCAGTATTTATGTAAAAGGGACGCTATTATTAATGAAATAGGTGATTCGTCGTAGTTGCTAAAGCGTATAAAAAGTGGTGAAGCTTCGCGTTATTGTCAAGAATCCATTATCATATACCGCTGAAATACAAAAAAATATTGCTCAGTGGCCTTCATTCATTGTTGCTAGCTATTTCCGGTTAGGAGAGCTCATCCAGATTTAAATTCCTGGCACTAAATTGTTTAAAAGGCGACCGGTGTATTTGCTCATGGTAGCAGCACATATTATCATTATTTTTGCCGCTCAGAGGCATAAAAAAGTCAATATGACACATACAAAATTTATTAATAAGTTAATGTTTAGTCCGTTACATGCAATATAATTCGTCATATGTCGTGGGCAGATTTCTGTTGGCGTTATTTCATCACGTGCAGTCTGAACTTTGGTGTGTAGTCTAAGTATCACGCAGACTTGTCCATCTGCTTTTTCAGGGGGACCCAGTGGAATATGAAACACAAACAGCAAATTTTTACCATGGATTACGAGTAATTCCTCGGAGGTGCGATATGCCTCTACGTGATCCACTTATACTAAAACTGCATAATGCACTTGACAAGGTTGACTTAATGTTCTGCAAACGTAATTACTCGATTACGGAGTCCATCATAGAAGCAATCCTCGCATTTGCAGTATAGGTGCTACGCGTTCAGGGGCATTACAAATTACATAAATCAAGTAACACGAACAGCATCATTCTATTTGCAAGAACCGCACAATATTTTTCAATCGATTTTGAAGACGACCTCTGTCGAATGAGTGACGAGCTACGGTTGAAATCGTGCAGGAAAATGTCAGCGTCTTCTTTCGCCGCTAGCTATTCGACTTTATTAAACAAAAAACAGTACAACGAATAGGTTGCACATATTCATTTCCGCTGTACAAAGATGGCTTAACATCTGTATTTAGGCGTAAAAGTATTGCGGACGATAGCCTTAGCACACTACCAGGACTACAATTATTTTTACTGTACTAGTGACCTTCTGCTGATGGTATTTATGACGCTAGAATGCATAGGCATTCTTACGACCAGTAGCTGCTGAGAAAAGCATGAAATACCTATCGTGTGGAACTCAATATTTTTGTGTTTATGTTTGACACCGTTGCAAGCTAGTACAGGATCGTTCCCGCTACGTTCTAAAGCGTACACGTTACACAAAAAGTTCGTGGTGACATGGTAACGAATATTTCGTTGGTAAAAATTTCGTAAACTTAACTTGTATATCACACATGGAAAGTTGGTAGTCTCTTGTAGAAAACATCAGGGCGACGGCTAAATGATTCTATGATCGGGCTCCACGTTGGTTGAATTCCATGGTCATTGTTCAGTGAAGGATTGTTGATGGCGAACAAGCTTTTATCGTGCTGTGACTGTGAGGTTATTTGTGGTAGTGCTGGAAAGATGAAACGCGATAGACGTAATGAAATAAGAAGCCATAAACTCCTTCGCCAGGTTCCCAGCTATTCGCGATTTATAGGAAAGTAATCCGCCTGTTGTGATTTGTGTGTGTATGTATGTGTGTGTGTGTGTGTGTGTAGCCCGCCGAAGTGGCCGTGCGGTTAAAGGCGCTGCAGTCTGGAACCGCAAGACCGCTACGGTCGCAGGTTCGAATCCTGCCTCGGGCATGGATGTTTGTGATGTCCTTAGGTTAGTTAGGTTTAACTAGTTCTTAGTTCTAGGGGATTAATGACCTCAGCAGTTGAGTCCCATAGTGCTCAGAGCCATTTGAACCATTTTTGTGTGTGTGTGTGTGTGTGAAGCATTGACACGCAAAATTACTTGAATTATTTTTTGATGTAATCAGATACTCGAATTATTTATATACATCTATATACTTTTCCATTTTTTGATGCTTCAATTTTATTGCTGTTTCTGATAAAAACTTCCGTGGAGTGATGTCGTATACGCATTACCACCAACAATGAAAGATCGTTAGTTCATAGCTGTGACTGGCATTTTTTTTAAATTGCTTTATAAATTTTATTTTATTTCAATAAAACAGCCATTTGTTCAGCGCAGCAGGGAACTTGAAACATAAGACTCAGAAGAAGACTGTAAGTCATTGTAGCTCTGCGACCATTTCGTCAGCAAATTCGAGAGAATAACCAGAGTTAATATTACTTTATTACAAGACAGTATTCTAGTGAGCTATAAATTTCAATAAAAATGACGATAGATTCTGCAATATGTGGACTATGTACGGAATTAAGTCGATTTTATTTCCCTAGTTAATACCAGAATCCAGCCGTTATATTAAGCTAGTTCTAACTTAAATTGTGCCCGCTTTCAGTGGTCTTACGTAAATAGCTCTCAAACAAATTTTCTTAATGCGCTTCAGACGTTAATGGTACCTAGGTCTGATACTAACTTCAATACATAAGGACTTGTGGAACACTTAGCTCAGAGGCAGGCAGTTTGAAACGTGGTGGTGAAAGAAATTTTCATTTTTAGAGTCTATTAAGATCAAAGTTAGGCTTGGTGGTGACTAGAGTGTACATCAATGACATGGATTAATTCTGAAACTGTACGCAATGTCATACAGCTTAACGCAATGTTGATGGTGGTCTGTCTAACTACGTGGGCATTCAGTCACGTTACTTCTTGCTAGAGTAGCATGGAGAGCTGCATCAAACCAGTCTCAGGATTGAAGACCACAACAACAACAACAACAACTTCTTCGCTATCTTTGGCCAGCAGCAGCTAAATGTCAACAGCTGGTTTCGCTCTCTACCTCCATACATACTCATTAGCATGCGACAAATACAACTCGATTGCCGCAGTAACAGCTTTGCGGTTACGGTGGCTGCGGGGTATTAACAGGCTTAAAAGGCACACCACTCACCTTAATTACATCAATAATTAAATCTAAGGCGTTACAATTAAACTTTTGCTTCCTGCTTGATTATTAAGGTGTTTTAATTTCTTGCATTTTTTTATACCTTTTGTCCAAGATTTTACTCACATGAAGTTCATTCGCCTCTGTTAGACTATAAATCTCCTTTCTTATATCCACCAATAGCTTCTAGAAGTTATATGAACTGATGTTTGCCATAACTTGCTATAGGGATATAAAACATACTGTCATCCACCTCCAGTAACGCTTGAGTGAGACGTAATAGATTCGCATTATACTGGAAGAATTTAGCGAGAGTATTTTGCGTGCAAGTTGAGAAAATGAAAGTGCATTAACGTTCTGGATAAAATCCTTAAGTCTCTGCCCTCTCTCCCAAACGTGGGAGAGAGCGAGTGACACTATGATCTGTCTGTACGATGGGTCAATAAGCTTCACGGTTTCTTTTACAGAGAAGTTCATGTCTATGACCATTCACAACCACAGAAAATAAATAAAATGTCACGAACAAGTGAGACGTTTGCCAAGAATGCACATTAGAAGGTGTAATTTCTTGCCGTGTATTTGAGCTATGTACCAACGACAATCAAAATCTTCTAGCCATAGGAATATCGTCGACTAACGGTCGCTACTCATTTTCCAGGAAACCCTCGTCAGTGCGTCTATTAGACGGTTCTGTAAGCTTTATCATTCAATTGTTAATGAACTCACCTCACATAGTTATAATGTGAAAGCAGCCTAATCAGTAAAGACTGTGCGTGGCACACACATTGACTAAATTGCAGTCATCGAACCTTCTTCATGATGTCACACCCTTCCGAAGATAAAATCGCCACGCGTCATGTTTGCCACAATTTTACAAGTAGGACGCCTTAGAATGTTACATGTGTCTGTTGTAAGTCTAAATTATGTTGGGTGAAGAATAGCTTCCACTACATCTTGATTTTATCAACTTGTATCTACAAAGACAACGAATAAGGAGGAAGGAATCTTAAGATATAACGTACCATCGACGATAAGTTTGAGGGCCAAACGTTGTTTTGGGTTTGAAAGGATAAGGAAATAAATGGATAGTATTGTTTCTAAAGACATCACCCAGGCACTCTCCTTATGTGATTTATAGAAATCTGATTAAATCTGACTCTGGGTGTCAAGGTGGGGTTCGAACCCCACTTCTCCAGAATGTGAGAGCAATGTCCTTAAGGGCACGCCACGTTGCTTCGTACGGACCGTGTGTGCTGACAGCAGTTGGAGCCTTAAATAACTTGGTTGAAAACACAGGTTAAAATATTTGTCTAAGACTCTCGGTGGTTAGGGAAACTGGAAGATCACTGAAATAAAAAATAGCCAACAATCTGTAATTATGTAAAGAAGTGATAATCACGGGGCTCAGCTTAAAATTCGATTTTCCTACTACTATTAAGATCAGGACATGAAACTACTCGTATATAAATAAATGAGAGCTATACAGTGAGGCGATAAAAATCACGAGGTAGCAATAGTTTCGCGTAAATAAGGTATAAAAGAGCACTGCATTGGCGGAGATGTTATATGTACTCCGGTGATTCATGTGAAAAGGTTTCCGGTGTGATTAAGCCCGCACGACAGAAATTAACATACTCTGAAGGCGGAATGATAGTTCGAGTCAGAGACATGGGACATTCCATTTCGGAAATCGTTAGGGAATTAAATATTCCACGATCCGCAGTGTCAAGAATGTGCCGAGAATATCACATTTCAAGCATCACCTCTCACCACAGGCCACGCAGTGGCCGACGGCCCTCACTTAATGACCGAGAACAGCGCATATTGTGTAGATTTCCAAAAATGGATCAAAGGGCTCTGAGCACTATCGGACTTAACTTCTAAGGTCATCAGTCCCCTAGAACTTAGAACTACATAAACCTAACTAACCTAAGGACATCACACACATCCACGCCCGAGGCAGGATTCGAACCTGCGACCGTAGCGGTCGCGCGGTTTCAGACTGTAGCGCCTAGAACCGCTCGGCCACCCAGGCCGGCTTGTGTACATTTGTTAGTGCTAACAGACAAGCAACAATGTCTGAAATAATCGCAAAAATCTATGTGGAACGTACGACGAACGTATCTGCTAGGACAGTGCGGCGAAGTTTGGCGTTGATGGGGCTATGGCAGCAGACGACAGACGCCTGTGTCCTTGTTAGCAGCACGACATCGCCTGCACCGCATCTCCAAGGCTCGTGCCGTATCGGTTGGACCCTAGACGACCCGAAAACAGATTAGTTCTGTTTTTAGTTGGTAAGAGCTGATGGCAGGGTTCGAGTGTGGTGCAGACCCCATGCAGCCATGGACCCAAGTTGTAAACAAGGCACTTTGGAAGCTGGTGGTGGCTCCATAGTTGCGTGGGCTGGATTTACATGAAATGGAGTGGGCCTCCTCGTGCCAGTTAACTGAAAATGGTTATGTTCGGCTAATTGGAGACAGTTTGCAGCTATTCATCGGCTTCATGTCCATCTTGCTGGGCCACAGTTGTTCGCGTTTGGTATGAAGAACATTTTGAACAATTCGAGCGAATTATTTGGCCACCCAGATCGCCCGACACGAATCCTATCGAGCACTTATGTGACATAATCCAAATGTTAGCACGCGCACACAATCTTGCAATTTTCGCAATTATGGACAGTTATAGTGCTCAGTATTTCTACAGAGGACCTCCGACGACTTGTTGAGTCCATACGACGCCCAGTTGTTGCACTACGCCGGGCGAAATGAGGTCCGGCCCTATATTAAAAGGTAACCCATAATTTTTGTCTCCTCAGTGCGTGCGTTTGTTTGACTGCACTCCCACTAGATACTAGTCACATATGAACTTAACTCGAAACTGTCTATGTCAGCGCCTTTGTTAATACCACAATCTATAACGCCTCTGCTTTTTCCATCATCAGACAGCCATCTATCTGCCATGCATAGTATCATTCTTAATCACTACTGCACAATGGATATCATTAATTACAAAAAGAAATTAAGATACGACGAAGAACTGAAATATAGTACCATTAGAAAACTAAGCATAAGGCAATGGTGACATAAAGAAAAAGACACGTAGCCGTCATGAAAACATTTACACATAGTGAAAAATGGTTCAAATGGCTCTGAGCACTATGGGATTTAACTTCTGAGGTCATCAGTCCCCTAGAACTTAGAACTACTTAAACCTAACCAACCTAAGGACGTCACACACATCCATGCCCGAGGCAGGATTCGAACCTGCGACCGTAGCGGTCGCACGGTTCCAGACTGAAGCGCCTAGAACCGCGTGGCTACACTGGCCTGCACATATCATACACTCTTGACCTTAAGAGAGACAGACTGAACGGACTTAATCAGTCGAACTTCACATTTAATACAAGTCCAGACTTTTGAGTTGACCTCGGTAGCGAGCCGCTGTTGGAAGGGAAACATCAGTGCTAGGATAAAGAATTTTTGTTGTATCTTGTATATAATGAATGAAGATACCAGATGGTTGACGTCTCCTTCTTCATTACTTATTTGTATAGTCTAATGGAGATTCCTCCAATCCCATTAGAAGCAGGTGGGTTCAAAATTTTCTGTAACTTAAGAACATCCGCCTAAACGCTTTTATGAACGAAGTGCTTTTGTCCCATAAATAAACGGTGAATATAATGGTAATTTAGGTTTCAGCTGGTTATAAACCACTTCTTTGCAAATATTGGTCCAGTCCCATTGCGTCTGCCAACCGTTCTCGGTTTATCACTTACTAACCTCGGCATTCCCTGAAAAGGATGTATATTATTTAGAATTTTACCAACGGTGATTGCTGGTTTGGCTGAGCTGTCCAGTGTGTCATTATGAAGTATGCTACTATGCCCCAGAATCCACAAAAAAATCAGATACTATTCCTGCTATTGTATTTTTTCTTCAATAATTTACATAACTGTAGGCGACACATTTTGGATCCATTTAGGTTTCTGAGCCTTTTGAAAATCGGTTACTGTCACAATACTGCTTCGTATGCAATCTCTGCCATGTTTTACTGGTTCCATACTTGCACTGTCTTCCGCGTAGTAGAGTGTCGCCTCATTAGTTAGAGAATATAGGGCATGAAAGTTTCCTGCAGGGTTGTGTAGGGTGGGCCTATAATCTTTGCACAATTATCAATAGTTATTATACAAAAACTGAACAAGTTACAAACTTTTTATTTTTGACGAATGAAGCAATAAATCATCAACTTTTTGTTACGATGCCAATAAAATTCAACATGTGCGCCGTTTGTTGCCTGAAGAATGTCTAAGCAATATTCGGTTTCACGCCGTACGTTTGACAATACTCCTTGTGTATCACCAGCAATAACATACATTATCCTTCGTCATTATATAACCAGATCAGGTACTTTTGTAGCGTAAACCTTGTCCTTTATGTAGATTGAGAGAAAGAAATCTAAAGGTGTTATGTGTTGTGATTGTGCAGGCCAGGCAGTGGGACCATCTCGTCGACTCCAATTGCTAGGAAATGTTTCATTAAGAAAAATTTCTAATATACAGACCAAATGGGATGGTGTACCATCTTGGAAAATCACATCACATTGCAAGTCCCTCAGTTACGGTTCCGCAAACTGTTCTAGCATATCCAGACAGATGTTAGATGTTGCTGATTTTTCGACAAAACAAAATGGCCAATGACTCTGTTGTGCATTAAACCGCACCACAGATTCATTTTAGAGGAATTCTTAACGTGATCTAAGGCTACGTGTGGACTTTCCCGACCCCACATTCGAACACTGTGTTTGTTAACTTTACCTGATATGTGGGAAGCAGCCTAATGTGAAAACCAAATTCGTTAAAGATACTCACTTCGGGTGTCGATAGGTGCCAATATCTCAGTCCCAAAAGCTGCTGAAGAAGTTACATATATCATCTGGTCATAACGTATGTCTGTCTGGGCCTTATATGCATGCAGATGTAATGTGTTGTGTAGAATACTTTGCTCTGTATGCCTAGGTATCCCTAGGAATTCACGAGATGAGTATCTAGTAGGTTTTAAAAGGTTTCAGAAGACGGTCTGTTGCACACCTCCGATATCTCGTTCGCTGACCGAAGGTCGCCCTGCTCGCGGAAGATCCAACATACTGCCGGTCTGTTTAAATTTCACGCACCGCGAAGCAGTACTAATTCTATCAAGTGCTTCTCTTCCGTACTGTCTTCGAAACCTTCGCTGCCCAGTAATTACAGGTTTTGTTTCGTGATGCCGCAAAACACACTGCGACTTCTCCTCGCATGACGCCATGTTACAACAACAGCGATCTTAGTGCTCTCTACTCAGGTTCTGCCTGGAGCAAAGATAATGAGACAGACTTGATAATTTATTCTTTTATTTTACACAAGCCGCAAACTGATAAGTTCTTACAAAGGTTGTAGGTGCTCCCTCCATATTGCGCATCTTACTTTATTATCGTCGGCTGTACACACTCCGTCTGTTTAACACGACAGTCTGACTTAATTCTACATATTTGGTAATCAGGCGAATCGCGATAATCATATTACTTCGGTGTAGTTGAGTGGGTATTCTACATTAGGTGACATCAAAATGGGCATATGTGTGTGACCCAAGTATGTTTCCGATTACAGACTTCGGGAAAGGAGCGCTGGCGACAGTAGCTTCTGAGACAATGGGCCGTTACGTCGCTTTCGGTAGCTGTGCGGTGTCTGATAGCTGATCTGGTGGCCCACACAGGACGTCTGAATTAATGTTATTTTACCCGCAGACAATAGACTGCTCCGCGGCGAGATTTACGAAAGCCGTCCAATGTTTAAAGTGGTGCGCCTCGTGTTTGCCCGAATAAATTAGGGATAATTTATGGAAGCGCCGTTAATTCATTCTAGATCCGTGACCGATCTGCAGCCGTGGAACGCTGCCGGGGGCTTTTTCAATCCGTCAAGTATATTTTTCGTCAAGTTATCCTTTCGCTACAACGAATTTTGCCCCCGGCGTATAAATCCCGGCGGTGACATGTTTATTGGCGTCGCCAGCCATTTGCAACTGATGTAAACATCTAGCGGACATAAATCATTTCAAGCTTTGTGGGCCTTCTTTTTCTGGGATATTAAACTTCAGAAAAAGCATTTTAGCGGTCATGTACCTTTCGTATCGGTCAACCCAGCAGTGCACAACTATCGTTTCATAATTCGAAGGTACCATTTCATCAAGAGTCTGTAGTTCCAAAAGCTATTTGAGTCAGTCATGATTGTAATAGAATATATGATGAGCAAAACATGATGCGTGAGATAGTGGACTAACTGAACAACGCCATTCTTGTACTTATTTCCTAAATATACGAGAGGGTATCCAAAAGAAACCGAACTTTTTTTAAACTTATTTATCCTTATTTGAAGCACATACCTTCGATCACCTCAAAGCACTCTCAACTTGCACTAACACTCTTATCTAATTTTTTTTTTGCAGTGTTTCATAGCACTGTTTAAATTCCTCTTTTGTGATGCTTCAAAGCATCTCCGCCGTTTTTCCTTCACCTCAGCAACATTCTCAAAACGCTTTCCTTTCATGTTGTAACCTCCCCGCAAAAATGTATGAAAATATTTAAATGAGAATTGGACATCGTGCTAAGTGTAACCTCCCCATAATTATTCTTAAATGATATGAATAGAATGAAAATGCTATTAGAGCCAAATGTTAGCTCCCCGTAATTATTTTTTAAATGAAAAAAAAGAATAAGAATTGCAAACAGTGCCAAATGTTAGCTTCCCACAGTAATAAAACTCAATGATAACAAAAATGTGAAAACATGTTAAGTCCCCACAAAATTAACGTTAAAATCAACCTGATAAATTGATTCTGGGAGGAAAAGCAAAGGAAATATTGTTTCAATTGTAATGATTATTTTCTTAAAAAATTGCTTTCAGAACAAAATTATTATTGGGGCAATTCTTGAACAAATTAATTACAGTTAATATACATTACATTATCACAAGTGCGCAATGCTGCTTCATTACCTTATTCAAAAATATACCTTGTCCCGAACCTTGACCAGAGACCCATGTCGACGCCCGCCGACTCCTCACACACAACTCCGACTGTCTCTCGCGCGCTACTGGCACGAACGAACTACATGCTCTCGCGACTCGCTACGTACAACCACTCTCTCCCAACTGAACTGAACTCTCGCGCGTTCAAGCGCAGACTAGCAACGATAAATAACTCTCTGGTTAGAGATTCTGTCATGCCTCGCCATCGCTGCTATTGAATACAGACGTGTTTCATAACCCTCCACTGGGGGCGGGGGGGGGGGGGGGGGGCAAAAATTTGGCAACGATGGTGAGTCATTTGGACTTGCCATGAGCAACAAATTTTTTCTTGATTAATTAACTTTACAATCACAGAATAGACAGATGTAAAACATGACGTAAATATGGTGCACATGCATTAAGTACAAAACATATTAGACAATGACAAAATGTGAGTACAAAACAAATGACATAAGTGCACACGCACTGAAAACCTCTTTAGCATTTTCACAACAAACAAACATAATGGCAAAAATCTTGTTGATAAGTAACATAAGTGCACATGTACTGCAGTTCAGCAAATCGAAAAAATGTATAGACGATGAATATAAATGATGTTAGCAAAAAAATGATTTTCATTATGTTACAAGAATTAGGATAGGAAAGGGAAGGATTGCATCATGGTTGTAGCACTTTAGGTTGCACGCAGCTGCACTGAAAGTCCATATCTTTCAACAGAAGTACAACACCAAGTGAGACAATTTGAAGTTCTTTTCCCAGAAGTATTTATCAGCGTAGCCAAGACACTGAAATGTCGTAGTAATATTCCATGTTTTCATTTTGGCAGTACATTAGGTACACCAATCAGTGGGACCATAATAACGTCTCCATCGCTCACGGTGGTGGACAGCATGTCGTGTCAACACCACACTCTTACAAGCCACACCAACGTAGAATTAGTGCAAAAACCAAATATAGTGCTCCATGATCAGGAGGATGTACAGGACAAATGGATATTACAGTAATTCAGGGTAGTTAGGTCAGAAGGTGAAGGACATTAAGTCACATACTAGTCTTCATTAGGAATTACATTAGTAGTTTACGGCATTCATAGCCCAGTTATTGAACATTTCTGTACCATGTATGTAGTATTACAGAAAAATGTTCATTAATTGTTTTACATAGAATATTTGCACCCATTCTCTAATTACAAATCATCAGAAGTCATTACTTAAAACAGGAGGTAGTCAATAAGAATGTTGATACTCTATCATTGGTCATCCCAATACAGTCATCATTTCTCAGTTACAAAGCATTATTAATTAGTAGCACTCATTTTCCAGTTACAAAACATTATTAATTACTCGTTTGTCATTTCAATATAGTAATAATCAGTAGCCTTCTTTTCCTAATTACAAAGCATTATTAAATAATCGCATTCTTTTCCCAGTTACAAAGCATAATGAATAGCATTCATTTTCTAGTTACAAAGCATAATTAGTAGCATTCTTTTTAGTTACAAAGCATTGGTTATCTCTATATAGTAATTAGAACTATTCATTTTTCAGGTGACATATTATTCATATCTGATCAGCATTACTCAGAACTCTCTTAAACTGGTATCATTATTTGGGACTGGTAATACATTTTTTTTGTTAGCAATGCATTGCGTTGGGTAATTATAGAGGAAAGCAAGAGAGAAAAATTTGCTTCTGGGTTGTTGGTGTAAATGAAAATGTGTAACGTCATTCGTCATAAGTCAGCTGTGGCAAGATTATGAAACAAGTAGAGTATATGTAATCACATTCATAGATGACATAGATTTAATGAACCATTGCTTATAGCACATTAATTTCATAAATAATTTCTCCTGCAAAAATATATAAAAAATGGATTATTAAGCTGAAAGAAGAAGTGCATTATATGCTGAAAAGTAGTGAATTTCGAATTAACAGGTAGTGAAATGTGTATAAAAATGTGTTCCATAGCTGTCCTTTCCAAAACCTTCAATCATTATACTATGCAATATAACACCTGCTGTCAAAGCGAACTGCAACATATACTTAAATAACTACATAGCATAAATACATAGCTTCAACAATATCCTCATCTGTAAAGAAAAAACTTCATTATCCATCACTTCATTACTTATATTATCATAACTCCATTATTATCATCACCTGTAAAGAAAAACTTCATTATCCATAGTAGAATATTCTTCATCATTATTCATCAGCATTCATTATCATGTGCAAAAAAAATCACTTCGTTACTCATTACATAACTATTCCTTATCTCTAGCATATTTCATCACTAAAACTAAGATGTGTGGTTCTGTCTGACAGCCTGCATCAATCGCCTTGTATTCTGAAAGAAAAAATTAGTTAAGACTGCTATTCTACGATGTGTATAGTATATTCTTGTTACTGCTTGTTAATTCTGATCCATTTACTCTTCCTCATAGGGTTTTTGCATCTTCTTTCGTTTATTCCGTATGTGAAATTCCCATTTCTGTTTAAGTTATTTCCTTTACACGTTATTTCTTTCTGAAAATGATGAACAAAGATTAATGTCGTGCATTTACGTCATATACTCACTAAATAATGACTGGTTTATAGTAACATAATTAAGCATACAGCATAACATGACAGAAAACGTAATATGTCAAAGACATTGACAGTGTTCAGATGCAAAAAGTGTACACAGAATATCACAATGCAGCAGCAAAAAAAAAAAAAAAAAAAAAAATGTAAAACAGTCACGATCTTGAGATGTCATAGGGCAAAAAAAATGTCAAAGTCAACTGGTGTTTGTTATATCTTAACCATTTCATAGTGCATACAAACAAAACATGAAAACAATCGTACATACATAAACAAACGATGACAACTTGCCAAGAAAAAATGCGATAATCATCAGTAAGTAGTCATGTGAATATAATTGCATAAGTAGTCATAAAATGTGTAAGTTCATCTGGAAAAATGTGCACGGTCTGATGTGTAACGACAAGAAGAGCATAAAGGCGAGAATTAAAGACTTTAATGGAGAAAAAATTTCATAAAAATTGATATGTCACTAGATAACATTGCATAATTATTCATAAGATAAGTAAGTTTCTCTAAAAAAAAATGTGCACAGTCTGATATGTAACGACAAGAAGAGCGACCTGCTAACCTTACCTTGCCGGGCCGGGCACTTGCCAAGAAAAAATACGATAATCATCAATAGGTAGTCATGTGAATACAATTGCAGAAATAGTCATAAAATGTGTAAATGGCATCATAGCATGTTAAATCATAAAGTGTCTTCACCCAATAAAGGGTTTAATGTTAGAGACATGGTGGTTGCCTTTACTTTTTCTGGTTCTCAGAGTTTCGACGTGTACAACATTGGGGTGAGGAATGCTGCGAATCCGATATGGACCTGCGTATAGAAGTTCAAATTTACTGCACTTACCTTTTATTCTGTTGGATAAATAGTGTGTACGTACTAATATCTTCTGTCCAATGTGAAAGTCTCGGCGTGTACAAACCTGTTTTTGCTGTCTTCTCCGGCGCTCTGCGGCACGTTTGATGTTGTTCAGCGCAATGTCAATTATTTCATGGTGTCGTAATCGACGAGATGAGGGAAAATTTACTAATTCTGTAATTTTGTTTGGTGGCTCAACGTTTTTCAGTATAACAGACGGAGATAGCATAGTGGATTCATTTGGAATGGAATTAATTACATCTTGGAATGAGAATATGTGTGTGTCCCAATCAATATGTCTTTTGTGGCAGTATATTCTACACAGTTTACCAATTTCTTTCATTAATCTTTCACAAGGGTTCGAAGAAATATGGTACTTGGATATATAGATCGGAGAAATGTTTCTAGCTCGTAACATGCGTGTCCATATAGCAGAACGAAATTGTTATCCATTATCGGAAATTACTTTCAACACATGCCCTACATGAAATAAAAAATGCTTTACAAACGCTTTCGAAACAGTTTTAGCAGTAGCTTTGCGTAACGGAGTGAAAGTAACAAATTTTGAAGTGAGTTCAACAGCGACAAAGATGTAGCAAAAACCTCTGTTAGTTCTCGGAATCGGACCAAAAATGTCTACTGCGGCCATATGTCTTAACTTAACAGGTACAATGGGATATAATGGAGGAATATGTGAAGTGGTGTCTGACTTAGCTTTCTGGCAGATTTTACATGACGCTAAAACTCGTCGTATACGTTTCTCCATGTTGGTAAAATAACAGTTCTGTCTCAGTATAAGAAAACATTTTCTGGCTCCGTAATGTGCATAACTTAAATGAGTGTACCAGATTAATTTGTTAACCAGTTCGTCAGGAATGCATAATAACCAATTGTTGCTGTCAGGATGAGAGCGGCGAAACAGAATGTCATTGCGTACAGTGTAGTGGTTTCTAATCGTAACATTATTCTTATCTTGCCAAAGGTGTTTAATTTCTTTCCACACGTTGTCTTTATTTTGCTCTTTTACTATGTCCTGTAATGACGATGAAATGAAATTTTCAAATGCAACTTGCTGAATGTACATGACGCTGAAATTTGCTTTACAGAAGTTGGTTGCGACGTCTTGCTGATTGTTGCTGAGAGAACGAGATAGTGTGTCTGCTACAACATTTTGTGTGCCGGGAATGTGAACTATTGTAAAATTAAATTCCTGTAAATAAAGTTTCCATCTACTTAATCTGTCGTGTGTGAATTTAGCTGAAAGTAAAAATTGTATAGCTCTATGGTCTGTGTAAACGGTGGTATGTCTGCCATAAAGAAAATGCCTGAATCTCGTAAAAGCCCAAACAACACATAATGTTTCCAATTCCGTAACGGAGTAATTTCGTTCAGCAGGCGACAGAATGCGACTTGCAAATGCGATGTTTTTTATTACTGTTGAGCCATCTTCTTCAATTTCCTGAAAAATATGTACGCCTAAAGCGGTGTTAGAACTGTCGGTGGCAATGGAAAAATTTCTGGTAAGATCTGGGTGTGATAAAAGTGGTGCATTCAACAAAGCATGTTTCAGGTTCACGAATTCAGAATGTGCCTGCTTATCCCATGACCAAATAGCGTTTTTACCTGTTAATTGGCATAATCTAGGTGTGTCTAAAGCAGAGTGATGAATAAATTTACGGAAAAAGTTAATTAAGCCCAAAAAGCTGCGTAGTTGCTTCTTAGTTGTAGGTACAGTAATGTCATGTAGAGGTTGAAGTTTTTCCGAATCAGGCGCAATGCCTCCTGCTGAAATTACGTGTCCAAGAAATTTTATAGAAGTTTTGCCAAAGTGCCATTTACTGAGGTTAACTGTGAGTCCTTGTGCATGAAAAGTTTGCAACAGTCGTTCTAAAATTAGATTGTGTTCAGTCCAGTTAGCTTCTGCGATAAGAATGTCGTCTACGTACGTCGTGATTCTGTCTTTAAGTTCTGTCGGAAGTATTGTGTTTAAACCGCGAATAAAAGCTGCAGAGGAAATAGTTAAACCGAACGGTAATTTACAAAATTGATAAGTCACCAAAACAAAGAAAAGCTGTATACTTTCTGCAATTCGGATGAAGCTGAATTTGCCAAAATCCCGATTTCAAATCTAGCGTGGAATAAATAGCCGTACCATGAAATTTCTGTAGAAGTTCTTCTAGTGTCTGTGGTCGATCTGTTTCATTAATAATTATGTCATTGATGTGACGTGAATCAAGTACGAGGCGAAGTGAGCCATCTTTTTTCTTAACAATATGTAGCGGGTTTATGTACGGACTAACTGCTGGTTCTATAATTCCTTGGTCAAGCATAACCTGCAATTCTTTCTTAACTTGTTCTCTATGAATATACGGAATGGGATAATGCTTGGCTTTAAATGTGTCGTGCTGTTTGACTTGAAATTCATACATAAATCCGGACATAGTACCAGGAATGTTGTCAAAAACGGGAGCTTGCTGTAGAAGAATTTTGTGTGGTTGCGTGCGTTCGTCCTGTGTATTTGCACAGCTTTGTTTAACTTTGTCAGTAATCATCTGCATTACGTCATAGTCGGCTTCGTCTGGAGTGCTATAGTTATGTACGTACGTATCAGTGAACAATGTGGAATTACAGTCTATGTTACGTGATGCGGAAATGACCTCTGTACAATTAATTGTTTCTTCTTCTGCCGATAAAGAGCGCTGAAATTCTAAAGCCAATTGCACATTTTCATCCTTCAACATTAAATAAGAATTCTGAAAATCAACCACTGCGTCGTGTTGTACCAGAAAATTAGTACCTAAAATAACGTCTGTTGTCAATAAAGGAACAATCCAAAAATTTGAGTGAAAAGTATGACCTGCAATACAAAATGATACATGCGTCTGTAATTTTACATCTACTCCTTTACTTGATACTGCTCCTTTCACTTTCGTTTTGCCTAATGGTAATGTAGGACAGGTATTCTCTTTGTTACACTCGTTGAAAGTTTCTTCATTTATTACTGACATAGATGATCCGGAATCGATTACTGCTGAAAATTTCGATGAACCTATTTTAATTTAGATGACAGGATGTGAAATGGTTTTCTGAACAACTGGTCTTTCCTGTAAAAGAGTGTCTCGGATGTCGTCAAAAGTAATAACATTTTCGTGAACAATATTCTGCGTGTCAAAGGTAGTGCTTGTGTTATTCGAAGATGCGACCTGTACAGTATCTAGTCAGATTCTATCTGACGTGTTATTATTTTCTGGAGGATGTTGTGGCATTTCTACTATTTGAACTGTTCTATTATTTCTTCCAGACGTATTACGCTCTGGATGATACCTACTGTCGGGTTCATTCATGAGAATATGTTGTTGCTGATCATTTTGCTGCTGGTATGACCGACTGTTATTAGATGTATGTTGGTAATTATGCTCATTGTTTTTACGTCTGTCGTGATAGTCATTCCTATACGGTGCATTGCGATAGGAATTGAAATATTGTGTTTTCTTTACGTAGTGATTTCCTTGCTGGCGTGCGTTACTATTTGTTGTACCAGGGACTATACGTCCACGCGGCGAAACATTAAAGTTTGGTTGACCTTGTGTATTACATTGTTGGTTAGGTATGCTAACCGGCTGGTTTTGTTGCTGTTGTGAAAAACCTCTATTATTACTAAAATATGGTTCCTGTTGCTGAAAATTTTGACGATATTGATAATTAAAATTTTGTCTGTTATTAAAGTTCTGTTGGTTGTCATTCCTAAAGCGTCTATTACCTTTACTATTGAAATTGCGTGGTTGATCGTAATTACTGTAAATTTGTTGGCCTTGGTTGTTATATGAAAAATTTTTGTTTACAAAGGAATAATCTGACTGCTGCACTTCTAAAAGCTGCAGCAGACCCCTGAATGCCGATATATTTTCTTTTTGCTGACCCGTTAAAAGTGACACTCTGAATGATCGTGGCAATTTAGAAATAAATAATTGAATGAGTGCAGATTCACTGTACGGTTCACTTAGGTACTGGTTTTGTTGCACCATGTGCTCAAAATATTGCGTGACAGTGGAAAAATTTGAGTTCTCATAATTCGGTAAACTAATTAACTGATCTTTAATTCCACGCTGTGTCGTCTTCGACCAATACGCTGATAGAAAAGCATTCTGAAACTCTTCTACCGAATAGCATTGCCTCGCGATCGGTCTCATACGAGTTGCCGGTTCACCTTCCAAAAAACTGCAAATAAATTCAGGTTTGTGTGTTACGGGCCAAGTCGGTGGAAAAGCAAAGCTAAACTGTTGTATCCAATCTAGCGGATGAATCTGTGTTCTGTCATTTTTAAACACTTTAAATTTTCTCACTGATAGAAAATGTTTGTAATCGAAATTATCGTCTCTGTATGATGGAACAGGTTCATGATTGTAAGAGAATCTATTTGTCTGTGTCTTTTCGGAATCTAAGTTCCGTACTCTCTGTAGATTACCCAAATTATACGCGCTGCGTGAGTCTGACAAATGTTCACAAAGTGGCGTCTGCTGTGATGTGTTATTAACTGAAATATTTTTCATTCCTGTTACTTCTTGCTGTAAACATGACAATTTTCTACGTAAGATGTTATTAGATGAATCGATCTCATTAACTGTCTGCTGTAAATTTTGAAATTCAGGTGTTTGATTAAATGAAACCGGTGATGTATCGTCTGATTTGCTGTCATTTTTACTTTCAATAACGTCAATACGACTGGCCAATTCATCATATTTTTCAGTCAGTATTTTTACCTGATCATCGGTTTTAGTGTCAGAAGTATTAATCTGTTTTTGTAATTTACGTGTGGTTTCGTTCAGTTTTTTAACGTCAGCTTTGACGACATCAGAATCCTGTGTTAGTTCCAATTGTTCGAGTCTGTCGGTCACTGTTTGAAAATCTACTGAGTGTGTATCTGTTTTTGATTTAAGGTCAGAAATCTCATCACGTAATTCGGTGCTCAACTGTTCGATGGTATTAATTTTGTCTGATACTGTAGCAATATTGTTGTCTACATATGTTTTTGCCTTCGCAAACTTTTACGTTTGTCTTCTTGTCTCTGAGCAGTGATTGTTTCCATGACTTGACGTTTTACTTTATTTTGATCCTGAATAATTTTACGGAAACGCGTATCACTGTTTTGTACGTGGTGATTAAAATGTTCGTCAATCTGAGTGTTCTGTTGGTCGAATTTCGCGTCTGTCTTTGCATCCATTGTCCGCGAAAGTTCTGCTGTCATTGCTTTAAACTCGTCGCGTAATTGTGTAGCTTTTTCAGAGCATTGTTTAGCGACTCCGCTAATTTCGTCTCTAAGTGTTTCTGTTGCAGCTGTTTGCATTTCCCTTAATTCCTGAGCAACAGACCTAATTTCTTCGCTACTTTTTCTTGAACAAGCCTCTATTTCCTCGCGCAACTGTTCGTTACAAGGGAACCTCCCCATCGCACCCCCTTCAGATTTAGTTATAAGTTGTCACAGTGGATAGGCCTTGAAAAACTGAACACAGATCAATCGAGAAAACAGGAAGAAGTTGTGTGGAACTATGAAAAAATAAGCAAAATATACAAACTGAGTAGTCCATGTGCAAGATAGCCAACATCAAGGATAGTACAGGTTCAAGAGCGCCGTGGTCCCGTGGTTAGCGTGAGCAACTGCGGAACGAGAGGTCCTTGGTACAAGTCTTCCCTCGAGTGAAAATTTTACTTTATTTATTTTCGCAAAGTTATGACCTGTCCGTTCGTTCATTGACGTCTCTGTTCACTGTAATAAGTTTAGAGTGTGTGCTTTGCGACCGCACCGCAAAAGCGTGCGACCGTGCGATTAGTAGACGAAAGGACGTGCCCCTCCAATGGGAATCGAAAACATTTGATCGCAAGGTCATATGTCAACCGATTCCTCCGCAGGAAAGCACGTCTGATACATTCTACACGACGCTGGTGACGGCATGTGCGTCACATGACAGGAATGTATTGTCGTCCCACCTAACTTGTACACTTGGCGAATGGGTTAAAAGATTCTTCTACCTTGCTCGATTTAGGTTTTCTTGTGGATGTGATAATCACTCCCAAAAAGTGATGAAAACATAAGAGTTTGTCACATAAACTGAAAATGAAGAATTAAACTTTTTCGCTTGAGGGAAGAGTTGAACCAAGGACCTCTCGTTACGCAGCTGCTGACGCTAACCACGGGACCACGGCGCTTCTGCGCTGACACTCTCCTTGATGTTGCCTATCTCGCACATGGACTACTCAGTTTGTATATTTTGCTAATTTTTTCATAGTTCCACACAACTTCTTCCTGTTTTCTCGATTGATCTGTGTTCAGTTTTTCAAGGCCTATCCACTGTGCCAACTTATAACTAAATCTGAGGGGGGTGCGATGGGGAGGTTCCCTTGTTAGTATCATGACATTGTGCGGCAACGGCTCTAATCTGTTCACTAAGCTGTCTGGAATTGTTGTCTAATTTTTCATTTAACTCTTTGGAATTGTTGTCTAATTTTTCACTAAGTTTGTCTTGTTTTTCACTCTGTTGTTTGACCTGTTCATTAAGTTGTTTGAGATCTCTATTATTATTGTCTAGTTTTTTATCAAATTGATTAAAAAATGCCAAAATTAGCATTTCTATTCTCTGTGCTGTTTAATGATGGCTCTGGAATTATCTCGCTTTCTGTAACCATTTGGTTATTCTGAGATTTACGAAAAGGTTTGCCAGTCAAATGTACATTGTCAGTCACTATTTCGGAATTAAATAAATCCGTCGTACTTTCAGTACACTGTCCATTTTCATTAGAAAAATTTGTCTGTACGTTATTTGAATTTTCCAAACCGGGTGTGTTAAGCTGGGCAGCGCTCATTACAATAAGGCGCCCCGCGTCATCAATTGTCGTCAAATTAACAGAGGACACAATCGAGTTCGTTTGTTCATCATTAAGATAAAAATCATCATTAGTGGTTGGAACGCACTGATTGTCAGTGAACGCAGGATTGTCATCATTACACTGCGGGTCACAAGTACTATCGGTGAAGTTGTTTAAGTCGGTAATTTCGTTCATAATACACTCCTGGAAATTGAAATAAGAACACCGTGAATTCATTGTCCCAGGAAGGGGAAACTTTATTGACACATTCCTGGGGTCAGATACATCACATGATCACACTGACAGAACCACAGGCACATAGACACAGGCAACAGAGCATGCACAATGTCGGCACTAGTACAGTGTATATCCACCTTTCGCAGCAATGCAGGCTGCTATTCTCCCATGGAGACGATCGTAGAGATGCTGGATGTAGTCCTGTGGAACGGCTTGCCATGCCATTTCCACCTGGCACCTCAGTTGGACCAGCGTTCGTGCTGGACGTGCAGACCGCGTGAGACGACGCTTCATCCAGTCCCAAACATGCTCAATGGGGGACAGATCCGGAGATCTTGCTGGCCAGGGTAGTTGACTTACACCTTCTAGAGCACGTTGGGTGGCACGGGATACATGCGGACGTGCATTGTCCTGTTGGAACAGCAAGTTCCCTTGCCGGTCTAGAAATGGTAGAACGATGGGTTCGATGACGGTTTGGATGTACCGTGCACTATTCAGTGTCCCCTCGACGATCACCAGTGGTGTACGGCCAGTGTAGGAGATCGCTCCCCACACCATGATGCCGGGTGTTGGCCCTGTGTGCCTCGGTCGTATGCAGTCCTGATTGTGGCGCTCACCTGCACGGCGCCAAACACGCATACGACCATCATTGGCACCAAGGCAGAAGCGACTCTCATCGCTGAAGACGACACGTCTCCATTCGTCCCTCCATTCACGCCTGTCGCGACACCACTGGAGGCGGGCTGCACGATGTTGGGGCGTGAGCGGAAGACGGCCTAACGGTGTGCGGGACCGTAGCCCAGCTTCATGGAGACGGTTGCGAATGGTCCTCGCCGATACCCCAGGAGCAACAGTGTCCCTAATTTGCTGGGAAATGGCGGTGCGGTCCCCTACGGCACTGCGTAGGATCCTACGGTCTTGGCGTGCATCCGTGCGTCGCTGCGGTCCGGTCCCAGGTCGACGGGCACGTGCACCTTCCGCCGACCACTGGCGACAACATCGATGTACTGTGGAGACCTCACGCCCCACGTGTTGAGCAATTCGGCGGTACGTCCACCCGGCCTCCCGCATGCCCACTATACGCCCTCGCTCAAAGTTCGTCAACTGCACATACGGTTCACGTCCACGCTGTCGCGGCATGCTACCAGTGTTAAAGACTGCGATGGAGCTCCGTATGCCACGGCAAACTGGCTGACACTGACGGCGGCGGTGCACAAATGCTGCGCAGCTAGCGCCATTCGACGGCCAACACCGCGGTTCCTGGCGTGTCCGCTGTGCCGTGCGTGTGATCATTGCTTGTACAGCCCTCTCGCAGTGTCGGGAGCAAGTATGGTGGGTCTGACACACCGGTGTCAATGTGTTTTTTTTTTTTCCATTTCCAGGAGTGTACCTCGCGATACACTATTCACAGTCTTTCGCGGCATTTTTACAATAGTCACAATTATTCACAAAACAAATAAGAACAATGCAAAAGCAACATACAAATACAACAGAGCAACGAATTGCCGATGATCTGAGGAAAGAAAGTAATAAAATAAGTAAAAGCGTTGCGCCAAATGCTAATTATATTAAGTAAATAAGAGCAGATATCTGACTACTTTTCAGAAGATTCTCAAAGAAATACGATCCTGGACCGGATGTCGCCAAGTGTAACCTCCCCGCAAAAATGTATGAAAATATTTAAATGAGAATTGGACATCGTGCTAAGTGTAACCTCCCCATAATTATTCTTAAATGATATGAATAGAATGAAAATGCTATTAGAGCCAAATGTTAGCTCCCCGTAATTATTTTTAAATGAAAAAAAAGAATAATAATTGCAAACAGTGCCAAATGTTAGCTTCCCACAGTAATAAAACTCAATGATAACAAAAATGTGAAAAAATGTTAAGTCCCCACAAAATTAACGTTAAAATCAACCTGATAAATTGATTCTGAGAGGAAAAGCAAAGGAAATATTGTTTCAATTGTAATGATTATTTTCTTAAAAAATTGCTTTCAGAACAAAATTATTGTTGGGGCAATTCTTGAACAAATTAATTACAGTTAATATACATTACATTATCACAAGTGCGCAATGCTGCTTCATTACCTTATTCAAAAATATACCTTGTCCCGAACCTTGACCAGAGACCCATGTCGACGCCCGCCGACTCCTCACACACAACTCCGACTGTCTCTCGCGCGCTACTGGCACGAACGAACTACATGCTCTCGCGACTCGCTACGTACAACCACTCTCTCGCAACTGAACTGAATTCTTGCGCGGTCAAGCGCAACTAGCAACGATAAATAACTCTGGTCAGAGATTCTGTCATGCCTCGCCATCGCTGCTATTGAATACAGACGTGTTTCAATGTCTCTTTTCATTTTAGGAAACCAAAAAAAGTCACAGGGGGGCAAGCTCGAGTCAGTATGGGGGGATGAGGAACAGGGCTCATACCATTTCTGGCGAAGAAATAAAGTACAGCTGTGTGAGTAGGGGCATTGTCAAGATTGAAAAACTGCACTGAACTCCAAGCCACTCCCGACAGCTCCACAATTTCTTCAATGGTCCGTCCTCGATCTTCGTACATGACTGCACGAATCTTTCAACATTTTCATATGATCAGGGCTGTGGAAGTACGAACAGAACGGGATTTGTTATCAACTGACATTTCACCATTTTTGAAACTGAAAACTACTCAGACTTAAGTTCTCCCCATAGCATCGTCCTTGTATGCCGTTTTTAACACTTCAAGAGTTTCGGTTTTACTTTCTCCCAGCACCAGTGAGAATTTCACGGCCGCACGAAAGTCAGCCGCTGTAAAAACAATAATCGCATAAACAGTTGTGGCTAGTAACTCTGCCGAAAATAGTTCTGACCTGCTTCAGCGACGGTTTACTGACTCTAGAAAGTTCGCCCTATGCGCTCCTACCGGCAGTACGTGGTACTATAAAAACTCCGCCCACCAAAACTTAGTTCGGTGTCTTTTGGGGACCTCTTCGTAAAAATGTGGAAGTCAGTAACAAAATATAAAATTAATCGTAAGGTAAAGAATCTCCAAATACGAATTTCGTGATTGCAGGACTTTTCTCAGTAGTGTTTGTTCACTCATTATTAGTAGTTATTTAATTTCAGTGAATAGTTCTGTATTTCATAATTGTTACACATTACAAGACTGGCAGCATTACGTTGAAAACTCCGTTTCGCCTAATTTGTTAATTTAGTTGCATAGGAAAGATGTTTGTTATTTTAGAGTTTTACTTGTGCACAACGAAAGTGCATGCATTTTTTGAGACTATTACTGTGCATTATGGCGAAGTCTTAAGAACCGTTATGTCTCAAGCTATTCATAAATACAGTTTTGTTGACTGTCTGAACATGTGATGAAACCCTGGTAGTTACTGTAGTGAACAGGAATCCAGAATTAAAACTATAATTACGTTTTATTTTTTTCTGCATGAAACTACTACTGCAGCGTCATGTGTCGACATCTTTTAACTTCACAACTTCAGTAGGAGAAGTGGGAGGTACAATAATATACATATGATTCTGCATTAGTGTCTAGAAATACGTACTATTGAACAAGAATGTTTCTCCATTTATATCAAACGTAACCTAATGCTGATGTAAACAAAGACGTAAACTATTACCTGTGTACAAATACACTGAGATGATCAAAGTTATAGGATAGCGATTTGCACGTATGCGGATGGCAATAGTATCGCGCACACAAGTTATAAAGGGGCAGTGCATTGGTGGGGATGTCATTTGTATTTAGGCGATTGATATGAAAAGATATCCTACGTGATTATGGCGACAATAATTAACAGACTTCGAACGCGGAATGATAGTTGGAGCTAGACGCATGGGACATTCCATTTCGGAATTCGTTAGGCAATCCAGTATTCCGAAATCCGTAATGTCAAGAGTGCCCCGAAAATACCACGTCTCAGGCATTACCTTTCATCATGGACAACGGAATGGGCGACGACTTTCGTTTATGGACCGATAGCAGTGGCGTTTGCGTAGTGTTGTCGTTGCTAACAGAAAGCAAAACTACATGAAATAACGGCAGAAATCAATATGGGACGTCGACGAACGTACGATTAATGGGCTATGGCAGCGGACGACCGGCCAGAGTGCCTTTGCTAAACAGTACGACATCGCCTCCAGCGCCTCTCCTGAGTTGGTGATAGTATCAATTGGATCCTAGACGACTGGAAAGCCATGGCCGCGTCAGATGGGTCTCGATTTCAGGTGTTAAGAGCTGACATGAGGATGTGGACGCAAGGTGTCAATAAGCCACTGTACAAACTGATGGTGGGTCCATAATGATGGGGGCTTACGTGGAATGGAGTGGGTTTCCGATCGAACTGAACCAATCATTGACTGGGAATGGTTATATTCGACTACTTGGAGACTATTTGCAGCCATTCATGGACTTAATGTTCCCAAAAAACGATGGAATTTTTATAGATTGTAGTGCGCCTTGTCACCGGGCGGCAATTGCTCGCGACAGATTTGAAGAACATTCTGGACAATTTGAGCGAATAATTTGTCACTCGAATCACCCGACGTGAAGCCCAAAGAACATTAAGGGAACATAATAGAGAGGTCAGTTCCAGCACAAAATCCTGGACCGTTAACATTTTCGCAATTATGGATGGCTATAGACGCAGCATGGCTAAATATTTCTGCAGAGGAATTCCTACGATTTCTTGAGTCCATGCCACGTTGAGTTGCTGCACTGTGCCGGGAAAGAGGTCAGACACGATACTGGGAGGTACTCCATGTCTTTTGTCACCTCACCGTAGATTACCGCCAACAAAAAAGTATTTTTACGCTGTACACTACTATCGTTTAGTGCGGTTTGAGATTAATACGTGCCACCCACGGAGGTTCGGCTAAAAAACCCTTATCAGGGATATAACATTCTTTATTTTTTAGTTTTTCACAGTTTTTACAATATACTCTTCAAAATACTCATCTCCACCAACGCTATAAAGCTCAATACGAAGTTTTCTCTGCTCAAAGCAATGTCTGAAGCTATCTTCTGAAACTGTGTTCATGGTCTCCGTCGCTTTTTCTTTCATGGCTTCAGCTGTCTGAAATCTCGTTCCCTTCCGGGATGATTTCACTTTCGAGAGTAGAAGAAAACCACACAGAGCAAGATCTGGTGAGTATGGTGGACGTTTCAAAACAGGGTTACCACTGTCAGCCAAAACGACTTCACAACCTGTGTAGTGTGGGACGGGGCGTTGATCTGATGCAGAACCCATTACCTGTTTTTCCAAACCTCAGGTCACTTACTTGTACACGCAGTGCGGATAGGATTTCAAGATAATAGTCCTTATTTACAGTTCGATCTTCAGCCATAGAATTCACGTACGCTGTCCCATGGATATCGAAAAACGCTGTTATCATTGCTTTGAATTTATATTTTGGCATTCGAACCTTCTTCAGTTTTACTTAATTAGTGCTCCTCCGGAGCACTGACTGACGCTTAGTTTCCGGATCATAAATGGGAAACCACGATTAGTCACCGTGTTATTACTTTTTTTTGAAAATGTAGTGTCTTAAGAGTTTTGAACATGGCTGTCTTTCAGCAACCGTATTTAGTTTCAATGGAGAAATAACACTGCCAACTGGTTGCAAATAATTGTTTAATACATTTACCTAGGTTTCGACACCTCTAAGGATGTCTTCATCAGAATGAAAAATTAAAACCCTATTAAATAATACATGGAAAAATAAGTTTGACAGAAACATCGCCTCGGGCATGGATATGTGTGATGTCCTGAGGTTAGTTAGGTTTAATTAGTTCTAAGTTCTAGGGAACTGATGACCTCAGATGTGAAGTCCCATAGTGCTCAGAGCCATTTGAACCATTTGAACAGAAAAATCAACCAAGATGAAAACTGTCGTAACTTAGAAAGGTTACTTACGTAAAGATACAATGCGAGAAGCGAATAGTCAAAGTTTAGAACAGGCATGCTCAAGTCAAAAATTACAAATTAAAACCGTTCAAGTCTTTGGTACGTACATCTTGCGACGAACAACATCAAACTGAGCGGCCCAGTGGCTTACTTTGCTGCTACGAAAACAAGACACGAGTTGCGTTCCTCTCAGGCGCAGACAGTGATATATGCCCATTTGAGCATTATAACAGAAATAATCGGATTAAACAACGGTTAATTACAAAACAAAAATCAAAGGATACGAGCTTAATGTATTTTTGAAAATACAAAGTAATCAAGTAAATGGAGTAAGACTAGGAGCCATCTCTTAGACTTTACTGAAATGCCTATTATGTAAAGTACAGAGTATTGCAGAGCATTTCCACAAACAGCTGCACAGTCAAAAAACATCTCCATGGAGGAAACTTTAATAGTACACATCTACATGAGATTTGAAGGAAAAGATGTTTAGGAACTAGAGTCAGGAGAACATAGTAAAAAATAAAGAAATCTACGTATCGAGAATATGGCAGTATATCCAGACATACAGAGAATATGGCAAAAGACCCTGACGACATTTTGATCATATACAGTGGTTCCCGGGAACGAACAGAACATTTGTTTGAAACTTCTAATAGGCTTCATGAAAAAATCAGCTTCACTTGTGAATTAGAAAGTAAAGATCATCAGCTACATTACTTGGACCTTAGTATTGCCATACACAACGACAGACTTTCCTTCGTTATTTTCCGACAAGCCGCTAATGCAGATCAGAGTGTGGGCGCTAGTTCAATGCATCCTCATTCTCACAGAAAAGCGTTTTTCCATCCAGATATTCATCGTGCAGTTTGTGTACCTTTGTGACCAGACAAGCTTAATGATGAGATGAATTTAATAAAAACTACTGCAGTTAGTAACGGTTATCCTCCCTCGTTAGTAAAAAACATCTTCAAGGTTAAACCTTACGTTAAAGTGACCGCTCTCGGTATCAGCGCTGTTTCTGACAGTAACGAGTATAAAAAAGTTTTTTCGATTATATTTTTAGGCGCCGTTTCTGATAGAATTCGTCTTCTAGTTAAGAAATACGGATGCAAAGTTGCCTTTTCTACTAACAATAACCTGCAGAAAAATCTTATTCACAATCTTATGTCGACAGTTGTTCCTATACACAGTTCAAGAGTCTATAGAATCACTTGTGATATGTGTTCTGTTTATTACATACTACAAACGGGAAGATCTTTAAAAATAAGATATAAGGAGCATTTATTGGTAAAAAGAGGCACTAATGTGCAAAACACAAATTTTGCTGATCCTCTGTCAATTTCCGGTATGAACTGGAAAGTGTTGAGGAAATTTCCTTTTTACATACGGAAAATCAAGTTCACAGGCCCGACGTACTCGAAGAGCTGGAGATTTTCAAGCATATTTCTAGGAACGATGGTCTCATCCTCAGTTAACAGTTACAATCTAGTAACAAAATTTTTTTCAATGACTTTAATGCACTATTAGTGGGTTTTTGACTCCTTTATTTTTTACTATGTTCTCCTGACTCTAGTTCCGAAACACCTTTTTCTTCAATTCTCGCATGGACGTGTGCTAGTAACATTTCCTTCATGCACATGTTTTTAGACTGTGCAGCTGTTTGTAGAAATATTCTACAACACTCTGTACTTTACGTTATAGGCATTTCAGTAAAGCCTAAGAGATGGCTCTTAGTTTCACTCAAATTACTTGATTACTTCGTATTTTCAAAAATACATTAAGCTTACATTCTTTGAATATTGTTTTATAATTGACTGTTGTTTAATTCGATTATTTCTGTTATAATGTCTGAAACGGACATATGGCACTGTCTGCATCCTGAAGGAACGCAACTTGTGTATTATTTTCGTAGCAGCATATAAGCCACTGGGCCACTCAGTCTGATGTTGTTCCTTGCAAGGTGTACGCAACAAAGGCTTGAACGGTTTTAATTTTTAATTTTTGACTTGAGTATGTCTGCTCTAAACTTTGACTATTTCCTTCTCGCATTACAACTTTATGCAAGTAACCTTTCTATGTTACGATATTTTTCATCTTGGTTAACGTTTCTGTGAAACTTACTTTTCTATGTGATATTTTCTAGGGCTTTTAAATCTTCATTCTGGTGAGGACATCCTTAGTGATGTCGAAACCTAGATAAATGTATTAAACAGTTATTCGCAGCCGGTTGGCAGTGTTATTTCTCCACTGAAAAATGTAGGGTCCCTCTATTGGTAACCAGAGTGTCAGCATAAATGTTCAATCGAGAGCCTTTTTTCAGGCGTTAGGTTCTTGGGCACAGTTTTTGAACAAACTTCCCTTGTGTGAAAATGGTCACGAAAAAATTTTGCGAATTATTTCTTTGTCGCAAAGTATCAGCAGCCGCACGGATACTCAGTCGACACTTTTCGGATTAAATCTCCAAGCCGGCCGAGGTGGCCGAGCGGTTCTAGGCGCTTCAGTTTGGAACCGCGCGACCGCTACGGTCGCAGGTTCGAATCCTGCCTCGGGCATGGATGTGTGTGATGTCCTTAGGTTAGTTAGGTTTAAGTAGTTCTAAGTTCTAGGGGACTGATGACCTCAGATGTTAAGTCCCATAGTGCTCAGAGCCATTTGAACCATTTTTGAAATCTCCAAATTTTTCAATGTTTTCTTCCGTTGTTTACGCTTAGGATCGCCAGGGTGTGACATGTCAGTCTCTTCTAGTTACTCTTTGAACCACTCAAACTAATCAAACATTGTAGAGTGTGAAAGACACTCATCACCGTACATTTGTTTTAGCAGAGAATGGATATCTGTGCTGGACTTCCCAAGTTTCACTGTAAGTTTGACATTAATCCGTTGGTCTTTAAATTCAGTAATCATTCAATGCGCCCGACTGAGCGGTCGCCAGGTGAACGGGAGATGGAGAGGGGAGATGCTTCGTGACGCGGCGGTGTAGCGTTTGACGTGGTAGATGGCGCTATTTGTCAGTTTAAAAAATCAGTCCGGTTATTTTGAGCCAAACATCGAATTTCGATCTGAGCTCCGGGCTAGTGCTCCGCTTCGTGAACTCTGCCGTCATCCAGCACTGGAGCCGCCCGTTTGTTCTACCGGTCTCTGCGTGCAAGTGGTCATAACTGTGTTCTACCTACCCACGGTAGAATAGAAAACAAACTATGTTTCCTGAGACTACGCATTAAGTGACTTTAATGCAAATTTTCTTACTGCCATCTCCTGTTGTATATCATTGCTGATTCATCGCCCTCAGGGGCACATACCAGTCCGAAGCACAGGAGTGTGACGTGATACTCGATCTGCGCATTCACTTTCTTTTAACAGTGGCGTTAGCAGAATGAGGGTGAATCCTTACGTCAGAAATATTCAACCGTATTAGGTTCTGATTTCTATTCAAAATCTAATCAGTAGCTTGGATCTAACTCTATGATAGTTTGATTCTTATGTTCTCCTTGCTTCGTTCATCATTTGATAGTCTGATTCCAATGTAACAGAATTTCTCCACGTTGCCCATTAAGTGGCTCCTAATTTTTATTTTTATTTTTTGTTGTCTCTAAACCCGTTTTCGCTGGACCAGAATACTTTTTTTTATATGGGGAGGGGGGGGGGGAGGTGGAGAGAGGCGATGGTTCTTTTTCGGAGGTACAAGGGACTAAAATATTTCCATTGCCGGTCTTGTCGCACTAGTTACTCAAGGCAGTTTTGGGACAAAACGTTCAAAACTACTTCACAATTCTCTTCTGTCCATACTGCCTACAACGAACAACGAATTCACTGACATCGCAGTCTATGCCCGATGGGTAACACTCGCCTCCAGCTAATATTGCATGATCGGGATACGGCAGTGCTACTGATATTAGACACTCTTTTAACGATACTGTTACTGTTACAGCAGAATCCGATGACTGGCAGAAACATTCTGTGGTTACCTCTAGTTCAATTAGACAATTTGCTCGCGCCCGGGTAGCTAAACATTTAAACTAAATTTCTACCTCGACAGACATCATATTTTTGGCGATTTCAATGAGTACTCCTTTCCCATCGATATACACTCCTGGAAATTGAAATAAGAACACCGTGAATTCATTGTCCCAGGAAGGGGAAACTTTATTGACACATTCCTGGGGTTAGATACATCACATGATCACACTGACAGAACCACAGGCACATAGACACAGGCAACAGAGCATGCACAATGTCGGCACTAGTACGGTGTATATCCACCTTTCGCAGCAATGCAGGCTGCTATTCTCCCATGGAGACGATCGTAGAGATGCTGGATGTAGTCCTGTGGAACGGCTTGCCATGCCATTTCCACCTGGCGCCTCAGTTGGACCAGCGTTCGTGCTGGACGTGCAGACCGCGTGAGACGACGCTTCATCCAGTCCCAAACATGCTCAATGGGGGACAGATCCGGAGATCTTGCTGGCCAGGGTAGTTGACTTACACCTTCTAGAGCACGTTGGGTGGCACGGGATACATGCGGACGTGCATTGTCCTGTTGGAACAGCAAGTTCCCTTGCCGGTCTAGGAATGGTAGAACGATGGGTTCGATGACGGTTTGGATGTACCGTGCACTATTCAGTGTCCCCTCGACGATCACCAGTGGTGTACGGCCAGTGTAGGAGATCGCTCCCCACACCATGATGCCGGGTGTTGGCCCTGTGTGCCTCGGTCGTATGCAGTCCTGATTGTGGCGCTCACCTGCACGGCGCCAAACACGCATACGACCATCATTGGCACCAAGGCAGAAGCGACTCTCATCGCTGAAGACGACACGTCTCCATTCGTCCCTCCATTCACGCCTGTCGCGACACCACTGGAGGCGGGCTGCACGATGTTGGGGCGTGAGCGGAAGACGGCCTAACGGTGTGCGGGACCGTAGCCCAGCTTCATGGAGACGGTTGCGAATGGTCCTCGCCGATACCCCAGGAGCAACAGTGTCCCTAATTTGCTGGGAAGTGGCGGTGCGGTCCCCTACGGCACTGCGTAGGATCCTACGGTCTTGGCGTGCATCCGTGCGTCGCTGCGGTCCGGTCCCAGGTCGACGGGCACGTGCACCTTCCGCCGACTACTGGCGACAACATCGATGTACTGTGGAGACCTCACGCCCCACGTGTTGAGCAATTCGGCGGTACGTCCACCCGGCCTCCCGCATGCCCACTATACGCCCTCGCTCAAAGTCCGTCACTGCACATACGGTTCACGTCCACGCTGTCGCGGCATGCTACCAGTGTTAAAGACTGCGATGGAGCTCCGTATGCCACGGCAAACTGGCTGACACTGACGGCGGCGGTGCACAAATGCTGCGCAGCTAGCGCCATTCGACGGCCAACACCGCGGTTCCTGGTGTGTCCGCTGTGCCGTGCGTGTGATCATTGCTTGTACAGCCCTCTCGCAGTGTCTGGAGCAAGTATGGTGGGTCTGACACACCGGTGTCAATGTGTTCTTTTTTCCATTTCCAGGAGTGTATAACCTGTCTTTTCGATGCACTTTCCATGCCTCATTAAATATTTCGGAGATTTATACATATATAACCTGTCTTTTCGATGTACTTTCCATGCCTCATTAAATATATCGGAGATTTATACTGGATTTCATCTAATCTGAGCATGACAGCTTTTCTGGACAGCTGTAGACTTACAGACTTTGTTACGAATTATTCGGCAGTTTACTGTAAAACTTCGAAGTGTCTCTACTTTGTACACTATCTGCTTTCGTATTCTGTGCATTGTCTGATGACGGTCTATCGGAGGATCTGAACCCATCACCTAGCCTAAAATAAAACCATGCATACTCCACAGGCGTGTGGCTACCCGAATAGCTGTTTCCTCTGTGTAGTGCACGCGTGACCTATTTAAGGGAACCCTGCAATTCACCACCTCACAATGCAGGTCCATAAATCTGCAACCAAGACCGTCACAGAAGACAGTTGAGACTTTTCACTCGATAGTATCAAATGTATCACAAATACCAAATTTGCGCCCATGCTTGGTTCTTGGTAAGCTGTGGTACACCAAAGCAAGGCTAAAAAAAGCCCTTTGCAGCGGGAAAGCAACTAAGTTAGTGATGGAATACTTTCTATTTTTCATTATTCCAACAAAACATTCGTTTCGCGTGGCTTGGGGAAGGATGCACTTTGCCCCACCTGTCGGTGGATTTGTGATTCTATTCTGTGCGTCTAACTCCTTTACGTGGACACGTAACAAATGGGAAAATACACCACTGCTACCGTAAAAGAACGAAGGAAATTTCCTGAGAGACACTTCCAGATATTTCCAGTCGCACAATGACGTGCATTTATTTCGTGTACGTTTCTGACTCATACTCCTTTCAAGGAGTACATTTTATTTGTATTAGGTCGTAATATTTATCGTTGTCATACTGTACGTGAGTCTGCTGTAATTAGTACCGATTAATCGACAAAAGCACTCTAGTTATTTCTTTGCTTAGTCACGGCTGCAATTTTACGTCGTTGGAGAGTAGTTTGCTTTCGTCCAATGGGAATCGTTCACAGATACCTGTCCTGTAGTTTTTCTTGGTTACAATGGGATTTCAACACAACTGAGCTACATTCGAGTCTGTGTTGTTCCGGGTCGGTAGGATGATTGTGACTTGGAGCCGGTATTTGGAGACAAGGTTGTTTTGGTCTTGTGAACGTCCTTGGGTGCCTTGCAGATCCTACTATGAATAAAGAAACGAGTGAGACCATTTCAGTTTATATGACATAGTGAAGTTAGTTATTGTGTGTCGACGTTTGACTAATATTGCTACGAGTAAGTTGAGATCACTTCACACGTGGGAATCGGACTGTCTGCTTACACGCATTAAATGGAAGCTTAAAGATTGGTAATACGTAATTTAATGGCCTTTTCACTTTCGTGTAGCGTAAATTCGAGGATATTAACGTCTCCTTTATTACTAAATAGTTTTCCCATACTCAAGAACTAAGAGATGCAAATACGATGAGTCTGTTGCTGGAGATTGTATACCTAAATCTTTTAGTGGTTGGTGTGAGTAGCCCCGCAGTACTGTAGAGTCGTTTTCTTATACTCACTTACACCATACACTCAGATGACGGAAGTCATAACATACCTCCTAATACCGTGTCGGACTTCCTTTTGCTTGGCGTAGTGCAGGAAATCGACGTGGCGAGGACTCAACATGTCATTGTAAGTCCGTTGCAGACATACTGAGCCATGCTGCCTCTATAGTAGTCCATAATAGTTTGCCGATACAGGATTTTGTGCATGAAGTGTGCTCTCGATTATGTTCCATAAATGTTAGATGGGATTCATGGTGGCTAAATCATTCGCTCGAATTGTCCAGAATATTCTTCAGACCAGCGGCAGAAATTGTGGCTCGGTGACATTGCGTATTGTGAACCATCAAAATTCCAACGGTGTTTGGCTGAAAATTTTCTCCAGTTAGCCGAACATAACAATTTGAAGTCAATGATCGGTTCACTCCGACCAGGGGACCGTGTGCATTCCATGTAAACACAGCCAACACCATTATGGAGCAACCATCAGCATGCACGGTGCGTTATTGACTTCTTGGATCGATGGCTTCGTGGGGTCTGCGCCATACTCTAACCCTACTATCAGCCCTTACCAACTGAAATAGGAATTCATCTGAAGAAACAAAAACAAAAAAAAAAAACAAAAAAACGGTTCAAATGAGGGCATTAGCACTTTGGGACTTAATATCTGAGGTCATCAGTTCCCTACAACTTAGAACTACTTAAACATAACTAACCTACTGATGTTGCACACATCCATGCCCGAGGCAGGATTCGAACCTGCGACCGTAGCAGCAGCGTGGTTCCAGACTGAAGCGCCTAGAGCCACTCGGCCACAGCGGCCGGCCTTCAACTGACCAGACCACGGTTTTCCTGTAATGTTGGGTCGAAACAGTATAGTCACAAACCAAGGAGAGGCGCTGTAAGCCATGTCGTGTTGTTAGTAAAGACTCTCAAGTCGGTCGTCTGCTGCCATTGCCCATTAATGCCAAACTTCGCCGCACTATCCTAACGGATACGTTCGTTGTACGTTCCACATTGATTTCTGCGCTTATTTCACGCAAGGTTCCTTGTCTGGTAATACTGACAGCTCTATGCAAACGACGCTGCTCTCGGTCGGTAAGTTAACGCGGTCGGCCTCTGTGTTGACCGTGCTGAGGTGTAAAGCCCGAAATTTTTTATTCTTGGCGCACTCTTGACAAGGACAATCTCTGCATACTGAATTCCCTGACGATTTCCGAAATGAAGTGTCCTATGCGTTTAGCTCCAACTACTACTCCGCGTTCAAAGTTTGTTAATTCCTGTTGTGCGGCCAAATCACGTCGGAAATCTTGTCACACGTATCACCTAAAGAGAAATGATAACTCTGTCAATGTCCTGCCCTTTTATACCTTGTGCACGCGATAATACCGCCATCTATATATTTTTATATCGTCTTTGCCCGCAGCTCGTGGTCTAGTGGCCAGCGTTGCCGTCTCTGGATCACGGGGTCCCGCATTCGATTTCCGGCCGTGTTGGGGATTTTCTCTGCGAGAATGAGTGTTTGTGTTGTCCTCATCATGTAATCATCCTCATCATTAGTGACAGTCACTAGATTGGACTGTGTACAAATTTGGACTATGTCATTGTGACGTTTTAAAGGCGCTGATGTCCACGCAGTTGAGCGTCCCACAAACCGAACCTCATCATCATCATATCGCCATCAAATGACTTTTGTCACCTCAGTGTAAATGCTTATCATGCCACGTCTTTCTCTGCCATTACAAAGCATCTCTCATCATTCCTCATATTAAACTGCTAGATAGAGCCACGTTGCTTGGGAGCCCTCTTGTTGAAATTTTGAGTAACCGCCATTTCCTTGAATGCTTTTAACTTTCAGGCGCCGATAAAAGGAGATCGATACGTAGTGTTCCGCTGATTGCTGGTTGCCAAATGTTGTACTAACCAGGTGTTACGGAGAAAAGAGGCTCAGCATTTAGATTCTCCCTCAAATGGTTTAATTATTATTGAATACCAAGTCTAGTATTATAATATAAAGGAGACATGCTCTTATCACAGTTGGACGTTATAAACAGTAAGATAACGCATGTTCAACGTAGTCCATTGCCTTCACGAACCAGTACACTACGCGCAATGTGCACATTTATTTCCATTGTAGCCGCGCGGGATTAGCCGAGCGGTCTTAGGCGCTGCAGTCATGGACTGTGCGGCTGGCCTCGGCGGAGGTTCGACTCCTCCCTCGGCCATGGTTGTGTGTGTTCGTCCTTAGGATAATGGAGGTTAAGTAGTGTGTAAGCTTAGGCACTGATGACCTTAGCAGTTAAGTCCCATAAGATTTCACACACATTTGAACATTTTGTTCCATTGTACTGAATTTATGGAAGTACATGTGTATGTGACTATTTCTATCCCAATTTTCGAGTCAGATAGTTTTTTTCAAACTGTTTCTCCTGGCCATTAGGATTATACATTTCGCATACCGTGAAAGTATCAAGGCTTGATTATCACTACTTATGGAAGTAACCCACGCATTTTTAAATACTCGCACTCGTTTCATCCTATACGGAAAGATGGGGCTTAGCGCAAAATGGATTCTCAGCAGATGGTATTCCAGTGCTCTGTGCTGTTATTTTATAACTGACTATGTATATATCTACAAAATAAGTAAGTGTAGGAGTAGCCATGAATTTGTTCAGCGTTTGGTACACATGTACTGGAGATTGCAAAACATTCCTCCGTCCGGCTGATGCTCAGTCATTAGTCGGTTCGTTCCAAACTCTGTACTGAGTTCGTTGCCTTTAAATAATCAGTTATGACGATACACTTCGTGCCACAGCGTCAGCAATTTCTCTGCTGAAGCCACGTGATACATACGTCTCACGTTGAGCGTACTTGTAATTTCAAGTGTCCGGGATTAGTAATATTGCACAAATAGTACGTCACGCTCTTCTCTTACACAAACAGGTGGGTGGACACCCAGGGAAGCAATAACTATCCATATTTAGAGTATTCGTTGCAATCATCACCCATCTGGTAGGTCAGAGGCTAGAGTCGATTTTCTGGGATCGCGAGACGCAACGAGTGATGAGGTGAGCTGAACAGATGCACTTCCACAGACCACGGCGTTATTTTCGTGCTGCTGAAGACGACAGTATCGCCAAAACTGCTGCAGTCCCGTCTAGTAGGCTGAACAAACCATGCATAAACACGTGACGGGTGATGAAACATTTCTTTGCTGCTGCTGCAGCTTGTTAACAGATCCCAGCAGTCACTTCCGTTGTTAAGTTACTAGGTGCTTCTCTCACACAAACAATGATAAAAATTCAAAAATTCAGGGTCGCCACCAGCCCAAGCCCTTCCTAACCATTTAGAAGAAAACGGAGTTGAAAAATTATTAGTTTAATTATTTCAATAATTTAATTACAATTACGAAAATGTCTTTAAGTAGCCAGATAAATAGCACTCCATGTCGTGCATGAAGCAAATTGATTAATTCAGGATTGGAAATCGGAGTAAGTGGGTAAGATCAACACCACAGAATTTATCTTTCACATAGATTATTTATGGTATCTAAGTATTTGGTTGCACATCCTGACTGGAAATACTTAAGTAAGAATTAAGTGAGAATGTAACAGAGTACAATTTAACGACAACAAGAAGAAACACAGAACACGGGGGTGGGAGACAATCATAGTATCATCTCCTTTGCATTCATACCATAAAAATATCTCCGTGAGACTGGCAATAAGATTCTACCCATGCACTATTCTGGACAGAGGTTTAACCAATGTACAATGTTGTGCGATGATTATTCAACATACTAACTGCGTCTGCTGCTTGCAAACGGCAGAACTAGAACATGTGGTGCATTCCGAATCAAACTGTTGTGCTGTTTTTTAGAAAGCGCACGAAAGAACAGATATTCTTGCAGAAATTGTAGCTCATTAAACAAGCAAACTGTTAAAATAAAGCCTATTGCGATGGCGTGGTGGACCAGAAGGGTCATTGATTACCAAACACGTGGCACAAAATCGACACACAAAGATAAAAGCAACTTCCACAAAATATAAGATTAAAAATCATTAAAAATCATACTTCGACACAGTATTACACTCACGTACGTTGAAGTGATCCTCACCAGCTTTTCCTAATCAGATTTACCGTTAGAAATTCTACTTCATCGTTGTTCAAAATGAACAAAGTAACTTGCACACTTTTAACTCAAACAGCCAAAAATCGCCTATTTAAAGCAATATAATCATGGCACATTCGGAAAAATACCTCGCTTCACACGCTTCAGTTAAGCTGAAGTTCATAAGTATTTCAGCAGATAAACATACCGATGTCCTAACTCAACCTGCTTCGTATCACCTGAAACCCCCCTTAAGAGCTACGATTCGTACTCACCAAGCGTTCACCGAAGAGTGCCCCTTCCTCTTTCGAGATTACCTAGCTCCCCGCGCAGGGGAAGCTACCAGTGGGGTAGCCCTCCGTCACCAACCTCACACACAACAACAGCCTTCGACTAAGATGGGTAAACCTTTCTGTTCAGGTATCGGAAACCTAAGTTGGTCATCCTATGCTCTCCTTCGAACGAGATGCCACATCGTCTGCTCCCAGCAGACAATGACCAACTCAGCGTTTCCCACAAAACAAAACCGAAACTTCACATTAAAACACACATTATACATTCAACAGACCTCATTTGAGTGCTCAGTCTTTCTGGAAGAGTTCATGAATTGGGCTAAAATCAAGTAGTAAAGTGAATAAGTTGTACCGAATTCGACAAGCGTGTTATGAAATGACTTCACAGAGACGTTTCAACTTCTTTATTTCTAATACTTTGCCGCATATTTTAACCATCGTATTGATTTTTTTTCATTTGCTCCTATTTATCTTCCTATTATTCTTTTTTCGTCTGGAGACTGCTTGTGTCAACCAAGTTCCAAGCACGGCTGCTCACTGGTTGGTAATACGGTATCCTGTGTAGCCAGAGTGAGCATAGTTTCAGGTAACCGGTGACAGTCAGAAATTACTGTTTTGCTTTTATCGCTAAAACTGAAATTTTTCTGCAGAAGATGACTGTGCAAACAAACATATTATGATTTTTTTTTTTTTTTTTTGTCTTGAGTTTGCTCGTAGAGGTTAGCCTTAAACACCGTGAACAAAGCGATCGGGATTTTAGTTCTGCCGCAGACTGCCGGTCGCCGTTTTCTCGGATACATGGCAAGTCACGAGGTTATGGTTAGGTTAGGAGATGAGTTTAAATTCGGGACTACTATACCGTCATCTGCCGCTGTTCAGTCATCGGTTACTCAAAATCAGCTGTCGACAGTGCATGTCTCATTTCCGTCATACCTCACGGCACCCGCTTCCATCGTTAACAGAGTTTGTGAAGTGGACCGGTGTGTTTGTGTGTCGCCTATAACCAAGCGGTAACCGGCAACGAATGTGGCAACACTGTAGCTGCAAGTGACGGACGCTAACTGTCAAGAAATTTTAATGATATTGTAGTAGGGTGTCACTTATTTTGGCCTCAACTTTTTTTTCCAAAAATTTTAGGCTCACACTAAATGATTTCTGTTTGGTTATATTTACTCAGGAAAAAATTTCATCTCAATAGGATGACTTTAATCATTGCTAACTAGAGCGGCAAATTTTAATATTGGGAATTTTAGGTTTTGTAGATTTTACACTACTGACCATTAAAATTGCTACACCAAGAAGAAATGCAGATGATAAACGGGTTTCATTGGACAAATATGTTATACTAGAACTGACATGTGATTACATTTTCACGCAATTTGGGTGCATAGATCCTGAGAAATCAGTTCGCAGAACAACCACCTCTGGCCGTAATAACGGCCTTCATACGCCTGGGCATTGAGCCAACCAGATCTTGGATTGACTGGCGTATTATCACGAGTCAGTTGCTCGGCCACCATTGACCAGACGTTTTCAATTGGTGAGAGATCTGGAGAATGTGCTGGCCAGGGCAGCAGTCGAACATTTCTGTATCCAGAAAGGCCCGTACAGGCCCTGCAACATGCGGTCGTGCATTATCCTGCTTAAATGTAGGGTTTCGCAGGGATCGAATGAAGGGTAGAGCCACGGGTCGTAACACATCTCATATGTAACGTCCACTGTTCAATGTGCCGTCAATGCGAACAAGAGGTGACCGAGACATGTAACCAATGGCACCCCATACCATCACGCCGGGTGATACGCCAGTATGGAGATGACGAATACACGCTTCCAATGTGGGTTCACCGCGATGTCGCCAGACACGGATGCGACTGTCATGAGGCTATAAACAGAACCTGGATTCATCCGAAAAACTGACGTTTTACCATTCATGCACCCAGGTTCGTCGTTGAGGACACCATCGCAGGCGCTCCTGTCTGTGATGCAGCGTGAAGGGTAACCGCAGCCATGGTCTCCGAACTGATAGTCCATGCTGCTGCAAACGTCGTCGAACTGTTCGTGCAGATGGTTGTTGTCTTGCAAACGTTCCCATCTACTGACTCACGGATCGAGACGTGGCTGCACGATCCGTACACAGCCATGCGGGTAAGATGCCTGTCATGTCGACTGCTAGTGATACGAGGCCGTTTGGATCCAGCACGACGTTCCGTATTACCCACCTGAACCCACCGATTCCATATTCTGCTAACAGTGACTGGATCTCGACCCACGCGAGCAGCAATGTCGCGATACGATAAACCGCAATCGCGATAGGGTACAATCGGACCTTTACCAAAGTCGGAAACGTGATGGTACGCATTTCTCCTCCTTACACGAGGCATCAGAAGAACGTTTCACCAGGCAACGCCGGTCAACTGCTGTTTGTGTATGAGAAATCGGTTGAAAACTTTCCTCGTGTCAGCACGTTGTAGGTGTCGCGACCGGCGCCAACCTTGTGTGAATGGTCTGAAAAGCTAATCATTTGCATATCACAGCATCGTCTTCCTGTCGGTTAAATTTCGCGTCTGTAGCACGTCATCTTCGTGGTGTAGCAATTTTAATGGCCAATAGTGTAAGCAGTGTAAAAGTTACTGTTGACTGCATACAATCAAAATTAAATACCTTCTTTCTTATTATGATGAATTTAGTATTCTTTCGAGTATTTTCTTTCCATTGTTACTTTCTTCCAATTCGAATATAGTCTACTATGTTCTACACAATGCAATACATATTCAGTTTGCCCCTCATCTAGGTCAATAGTCTGTCTAAACCTTGCATTAATTTAACACGCCTCTCAGCAAAGTCATTAACAGTTTTGAACTCCTTAACTGTCATTTTAGCATCTTAATTTCAAGTGCTCATCGTCCATGTCGAAGTGCATTCTTCAATAAAAGGATTGTCCTTAATCGTTAGGAAAGAGAACAGATCGGTGCTCTTGCTTGATACAGAGTTGGCTAATGGTTTCTCTGGAATGAAGGTAAGAGTTATTTAGGAGGTGTAAATTAACGAATCAGAACCAATGATAAATGGTAATCAGAACAATATTAAACTTATCATGTAATGGTCCATTCAATTCTCCACCGAAAGGAATATATCTTTTTTCCATTTCTAGATTCTGTTTGTAAATTTGTTACCATTTTGTCCGCAGCTCGTGGTCTTGCGGTAGCGTTGTCGGTTCCCGCGCACGGGGTCCCGAGTTCGATTGTCGGTGGGGTCAGGGATTTTCTCTACCTCGAGATGACTGGGTGTTGTGTGTCCTTCATCATCATTGACTCGCAAGTCGCCGAAGTGGCGTCAGCTATGAAGGACTTGCAATTTCGGCGGCCGAACACTCCGCATGCTGTCTCCCGGCCAACAATGCCGTACGATTACTTCATTTCATTGGCTACCATTTTGATTTTGGTTTGTGTCTCTACTTCATCATCAAAGAGCGATAAGAGAGACAAATATTCTAGTAAATGCCAAAAATGATGACTAACTTTCGCTATAGCTTCTTTTCAAATGATGTGATCTATCCTTTCATATGATTTCGGATCTTTTAAGAAACAAAGGTTCATATGAGAAGCCTTTACAACTTCGCGGCACTGAAGTCACGGCTTGATGTATACACTTACATTTAAAAGACAGACTTCTCTCAATGAAAATTTATTTTCGATCGATAGTTCAAAGTTGTGATGTTTCAGTGACATTTTTAGCACTAAATAGCTCTTACAATCTATCTTGCTTGATTCATTGCTCCAGGAGAGTATATTTTCGTTTTTCACCAAGTTTTCTCCCAGAATTATCACACAGAGCTCTATGACTTCACATAATCACCTCTCACTGTGGATTTATCTAATTCACATTGATAGAAGTCTAATATCTCCTTAGTTTTTTTTAATTGCTGCTCTTGTAAGAATTAAGTTCACGTCAAATTCCAGACATAATTAATTTTTGCCTAACTTTTACAAAATTCCGTTCTCTTTCATTGCCATCGTGGGAATATTTAAATTAATGATTTTAACGAAACAACTGATTAAGCCGATGGCCTGAGAAAACGAGAGGATACTGAAAGTCTCTCGTCTTTCGCGTGCGATGCACCTTAGGTGAGTTTTGTATGACAATTCTGAGGCTGTTTCCCGGCTTGATAGACCACAAGTGTCTGATATCAAATTGCTCGATTCGATCTCCCGAATGCCACTACTGCTGTAGGGGAAGGTGGGATAAGGTGGCTATGGCTCAAAAGTGGCCACTGCATGAATAGTTCTGCCGTCACTGAGAAATGGTCGGACTAGCCCTAATATGCACCAACGCTGTTGTCGTTGAGTTTCACACAGGAAGTTTGTTCCGTTATATATTAGTAAAACCTTTTCTGATTTTCAGTCGTCTGATATAATGACAGTAAATTGTGCTAGCCTTGTTACTTCACTTATATTTAGAGTCATACTTTTTTACTGTATCAACGTTTTAACGAAGTCTTTTTGATTACAAATGTAGTTTCTGGTTGTTTCTTTCTGTTTGGTAGTTTCATCTGTGAACCACTAATGCCAACATCGTGTCCGATCGGGGAAAGTGGCGACATTGCTAGTCGGAAAAGATGGCCATGTTGTTTACCCTGGTAAGGGTTAGCTACTTCCGTATATCACGCATAGTACTTCATATCAGATTTAGTTCCAATCCCTTTTATATAAAAAGCTATCGCCTGTCATTCTATCGCCTAAATTAATTTGTATCATTCTGAAGGAGGGTAAAAATCGTAGAGGGAGACCAAGAGATGAATACACTAAGCAGATTCAGAAAGATGTAGGTTGCAGTAGGTACTGGGAGATGAAGAAGCTTGCACAGGATAGAGTAGCATGGAGAGCTGCATCAAACCAGTCTCAGGACTGAAGACCACAACAACAACAACATCATTTTGAAACGGTCTCCGATGCATTATACGTGGCCTAATGAAAAAATCGAATTGAAAACAATGTGACCAATGTGACTGGTATCGTTTCAGATAGTAGGACATCAAAGAGCATAGAAAGTATGTCCGAAAACCAGAACGACAATTGCGTTGGAACTGACCACACTGCCCCCTAGCTAGGGGAAAGTGGCCACTTTGTAAGCCTATATATTAGTTTCATTTTCACTTACAAATATTTGATGTGGTACCTTGTAATGTGGATATTCAAAAAGTGTAGGCGGTAAGCTTCTATCGGTAATCATAGTATGGCGGAAATTCTGTTTTCCTTAGAGTGGCCACTTTGCCGCAGCTTCACCTACGTTGTAAACAATCAAAGTTTACACCTTGTGTGTGAGCCTCCTGTGTAATTTGACACACGCCCAAACGTTGGTGTCGTTCTCGACAAGGTCACTCAGACAGTACTGATATGAAGTTCCCGAAAGCTGTGATACTGCGTTCTCAAATTCTGCAGACAACTCTGGAAGTATCTGATGGTTAAGGTTGTCCTTTTCGACCATGCCATGCATTCCACCAACACGAAAAATGTACTTGCTTCTTGACATAATGAAATCATATGCAGCTTGTAACACCTCCGTTTATTTATCCCGACCTGATCTGATCGAATAGCAGCCCAATAATTATTATTAATGTGACCGTGTACCTAATGGGGCTGGCAATCGGAATTGACTGCTACGGAAGTTGTTACTTTCCAGTTCGTCCTTCTCAATACTGTAATAATGAAATGTCTGGTAACAAGAAAAAACACCAACACAGTTTCACTAATTACGAACCTATATTCGTCTCAAAAACACAAAAAGGAGGAGACAGCCACTGCCTTCGTCATACATATGTAATTACGCCTAATCTCAGCACAGGCTTCTTCATTTTCCATTATCATCACACGCTAATCCATCACTGCATCCAACACTGCAATCCAACACTGCAATCCAAGGTGATGCCGGCGCGGTAGACGCGAAACCAAAATATCGGCACTAGAAATGTCACTGACCAGTTCCGTAATGATACTTCTTCACTTTCCCGGTATTATTTCTAGTACAAAGGGGTCTAACCACGGCGATGGCGACTCTCTTCTCCGTTAAAGCCTTGCATTTCAACAACTGGCCTCCACACACTCCTACCCGCAACATGGCACTCGCTCAACTCCACACTCGCTCTCGCAACACGACGCAATCGATTGTTTGCCCTATCGACCTGTGCCGAGTGCAAATTTATAGTAAGGGCCTACAGACCCCTTACAAGCTCGAATCTTCAAACTTTCTTTGAGATGGTCTAAAGATCTCGTATTTGTGTTACGTGCGATAAAAACATAGCCATTTGAAATCGTCCTGTAATTTGTAATCACCCCCTTTCAGCAACGTTAATGAGCCTTAGCACAGAGAGCGTCACACACACATTGTTGCATTGTGGCGCGGTCCGTTGCACAGCAACGACCGCCTAGTTTAACCCGCGCCTTGAAGCCCAACCGTACATCTCGCCACCTCGCCGTCGCTGATCGCGTTGTCAGTCAGGTACTTATATTCCTTTCTCATCTTACGTAGATTGTTCTGTTTTCTCTGTCACGTTAAAATACCTAAATTTTGTTATTCATAACAATAAACCTGATATAAACAAACACAAACGCGGTGATTGATCAGCAGCCGTAGCACAGGTACAGTGGTGTTATTAAGCTCTTGGAAGTAGGTCCCTCTTATGTATGAGACATCTTGTCACTATGTTACGGTAAATGAAAATTTAAGATACGGTAGAAGCTTAGAGATTACCAGTCAGTCTTCAATATTTAATTTTTCGATGAAATTCCTGCAATAGCGCTTTCAGAAAAGTTACCCTGTGTTTAAGTTAGGAATTTTCATCACTCTTGTTTTTAATTACAATACTGTGTTAGCTAAGAACGACGGAGCATATTATGCTTCCCCTCTGTTCCCCTAAGAAACGTAGGGTATTGCTGGAATTTTGACCAATATTATTTCATTCTGCTTAAAAATTAAACGACGTCGAAGCTATATTGCTTTTCTGCTCGTCACTTTTTACGTCTTGACTGCAGATGCTCACATCGCAGCAGGTTGGTTGGAACAGCTTGCTGGCCTGTGTTGTCCAAATTAAATGTACCGGTAAAGCCCAATATTATCGCTGTGTCGATGTGCGCTCAACGCACAGCATCTGAGCATAAAACGTACCCTGATTATCGAACTTGACTGAAGTCAAGACAGCTTGGCTTCTGCTCTATGTGCAACGAAATCAAATGAAATTCCAATAGACGCGAAAGAACACAAGCTGTATTGCTAAAATCAGGTTTTTTCTTATGATGAAGACGTTATAGCTGGAGAAAGCTTAAATGTTCAATAGTTATGAAGAACTGAAAGAAAATTAGTATGAACCCTGTTTTGTCTTGCGGCTGTCTAAGAACTATATCGTACGATCATAGCATTGAAAAGATGAAATTTCATTTAACACACTCCTTTTTTTTATAGTATCTATATTTTAAATTAAATGATGAGCCAAAATACTTGACCACCTCTTTAATATCGCGTTTGTACTCCTACGGGACGCAGTACAGGAGGGATTCAACAAGTTCTTGGTAGATTTCTGCGAGTATGTTGCGCCACGATGTGTACACACCAGTCATGCAGTTCCCGAACATTACGGGCTTGTGGTTTGTGGCTGCGGAGATGGCACATGGTAGCGTCCTACAGCCGAGATGGTCTAAGAAGATCCCTGTCAGCTCGCAGCGCTGTTGCCAGTTTTCACCTACGAAGCGCTAACGACTGCAGGCTGAAACAGCAGAGACTATAGAGCTCTGACAATACTGAGGCGTTGACACAGAGACGTTCACAAAGTCAACGTTATTGGTTGAGGTAGGCCCGCTAAGCTGCCGCGGCCACCCCGCAGCATCTGTGAGGGGTCAACTTACGTCGACTCAACTATAGACGTGTTCCATCGAGTTCAAATCAGGGCAATTTGGTAGTGAAGAGATCAACGTGAGTTCACTAACATGCTCCTCAAACCACTGCAGCTCGATTCTGGCGTTTTGTCTCTGACACTTATCCTGCTGGAAGATATCAAGCATGAAGAGAAGTAGATGGACCACAATAATGTTCACGTATTCCACAACTGCCTCGGTGTCTCCCATTAGTACCACAGTTTCCATGGAAGTCATACATTTCAATTTCGTGAATATAATTGTATTATTACTGGAAATTAGCTAACAGTTTTCTCGATATATTCCTTGATGGTGCTGATATGCTACAGACATGGATCGTTACTTTCATTTGGGAGCTATCTGGATAAGACATTTTACATAACATTGGTAGCATTACGCTTCACAGCTGTCGAGATTTCAGGGAATAATTGCGAACATCATAGAAGTAGGTGGATCGAGTAAGTGCTATTGATTGCGATTAAGACCTTGAGGCTTGAATTTTAGGCAAGGGCACCACGTGAAAGTGTCGGGCTGTCGTGTGTAACAGCGCGGGGTAGCCGCGCGGTCTTAGGCGCCGTGACATGGTTCGCGCGGCTACCCCTGTCGGAGGTTCGAGTCCTTCCTCGGACATGAGTCTGTGTGTTGTCCTTAGCGTAAGTTAGTTTAAGTTAAATTAAGTAGTGCGTAAGTTTAGGGGACTGATGACCTCAGCAGTTTGGTCCCATAGAAACAGATTTGTCGTGAGCGGCTATCACATCAGTTCCGTTGACAGCCCTACTTCCGCCAGCATTTCGATGCCTCGTCGCTTATGCTGGTTACTTCGATCATTTCAGTGCCTTAGTAATGACAGCATAGTCGTAACTACACACAACAAAAAAGTTTAACATCAACAGGGTTCCGAGAGTATAGAAAACTGGAGTAGAGGTCATCATTTCCGCCCTTTTCATTGCTCATGAAAACCACACATTGCATGCTGTACCACCCTACATCGACACCTTCAGAGGTGGTGATCCAGATTTCTGTACAGACCGGTACCTTTAATACCTAGTAGCACGTCCTCTTACATAGATGCATGCCTGTATTCGACGTGGCACACTATCCACGAGTTCATCAAAGCACTGTTGGTCCAGATTGTCCCACTCCTCACCGTAGATTCGGCGTAGATCCCTCAGAGTGGTTGGTGGGCCTCGTGGTCCATAAACAGCCCTTTTGAATCTATCCTAGGCATGCTCGATAGAGTTCATGTCTAGAGAACATGCTGGCCACTCTAGTCGTGCGATTTTGTTGTCCTGAAGGAAGCCATTCACAAGATGCGCACGATGGGGCTGCGAATTGTCGTCCATGAAGACGAATGCCTCGCCAATATGCTGCCGATATGATTGTACTATCGATCCGAAGATGGCATTCACGTATGGTACAGCCGTTGCGGCGACTTTCATGACCGCCAGTGGCGTACGTCGGCCCCATATAATGCCATCCCAAAACAGCAGGGAACCTCCAACTTGCTGTTCTCACTGGACAGTGTGTCTAAGGCCTTCAGCCTGATTGGGTTGCCATCCAAACACGCCTCGGACGATTGTCTGGTTGAAGGCATATGCGACACTCATCGGTGAAGAGAACGTGATGCCAATCCTGAGCGGTTCATTTGGCATGTTGTTGGGCCCAGCTATACCGCGCTGCATGTTGTCGTGGTTGCAAAGATGGACCTCGCCATGGACGTCGGGAGTGAAGTTGCGCATCATGCAGCCTATTGCACATAGTTTGAGTCGTAACGCGAGGGCCTGTGGCTGCACGAAAAGCATTATTCAACATAGTGGCGTTGCTGTCAGGGTTCCTCCGAGCCATAATCCGTAGGTAGCGGTCATCCACTGCAGTAGTAGCCGTTGGGCGGCCTAAGCGAGGAATGTCATCGACAGTTCCTGTCTGTCTGTATCTCCTCCATGTCTGAACAACATCGCTTTGGTTCGCTCCGAGACGCCTGGACACTTCCCCTCCATGGCACAAAGTAACAATGCGGACGCGATCGGACCGCGATTTTGACCGTCTAGGCATGGTTGAACTAGACAACACGAGCCGTGTACCCCCTTCCTGGTGGAATAACTGGAGCTGATGGGCTGTCGGACCCCCTCCGTCTAATAGGCGTTGCTCATGCATGGTTGTTTACATCTTTGGGCGGGTTTAGTGACATCTCTGAACGGTCAAAAGGACTGTGCATGTGATACAATATCCACAGTCAACGTCTGTCTTCAGGAGTTTTGGGAAGCGGGGTGATGCAAAACTTATTTGATGTGTGTGTATTCTGTTATAAAGAGCCTCCAAACCACCGAAAGCTGTTTTATCAATAGTTTTTATTATTTTACACTAGTTTCTATTTCAAAGCCGAAGAATATCATAAAAATGACTTGTATGGACGGTTATTTTACATTAAAAGTATAGGCAGTATCAAGCACCGTGATTTTACTATACAGGGTGGGTGCTAGCGCTAACTGTTTACAACGTCCCACAGTGGTGTAGAGGAAGTGGGAACGAACACTTGTGGTCTGTCAAGCAGGGAAATACCGAGTCGCATCTTACGGGACTTTTTATACGCTCTCTTGTGCCACGGACATAGTCGTGAAATTGACTTTTCTGTACAATTTGCCTCATTATTTTTTTCAGTTTTAACTCCATAAACATAAATCGTTTTCTTTCTCTGGCCTTGTTGGTCCGGAACAACTGTTGTACGGGTCAATTTCGTATAGAATCGCAAACGCAGTTAGTATTTGCATAACGTTTTCAAAAGTCTTTTCCTTTCATTACCCACACAGCTGAGGTTAACTTACTAACATTAATAAGAACCTGTGGCAAAAGAGGGGGAGAGGATGTTAAAAAATTGGGTAGGTGGGTGTAGAGCTCGCGCCCTGAGAGAGGGTTCTGTACATACTTGATTATGTATGTAGATCCAAGGATATCGACGATTTCTAGCTGTTATCGACATTGATTCTGAGAAGATATAGGTCCCACCGATTCCGAGACTTTTCACAATGTTTTAATTTCAAGGTAAAAGTCGGATAACAAATGACGAAAGATGTATTTTGTCGTCTGATATAATTATTCTGATTTTTCCCCGTAACTTGTACTGTGAAACACTTCTTCTTGCCAGATTTCATAATTCTACGTCAAGCGGAAGTATGCTATAGATTTTAATGACTGGCTCAGCGAGCATCAAAGTATGTGGCATAAATAGCCGTATCTTTTATCGTATTGACTTGAGAGTGTAACGTTTTTACACCACCAAAGACTACGGACCTCAAGCTACGATATAAACTTCAACTCAGTTTGTCTATCATTTCCTGAGAGGAAGAGGTCTTAACAGAATGATGGACAGATAGTATGATAACAAATGACTTTTTTTCGTGTCATATAATTACTAATTAACAAATTAGGATTTTTCCGTTGGTTTCCCTCTGAATCCTTGCTTCCTGCTAAATTTCTTGTGTCTAGGTCAACGAGAGGTACCCAGTAGCTTTTGATGACTGAGTTTGCGAATATCGAAATATATGACGTAAATGTCAGTACCTTTGGCTTTCATCGACATAGAAGCTGACGTTTACTTTCTCGCCAAGACACTGTAGAGCTTAGCATGTGACATAAATTTTTACTTCATACGTTTACGTCCTCCTGAGAAAAAGGGGACTTGGCAGATGAATGGACAGACAGACTCTCTGATAGCAAATGATAAAAAATCTTTTTTCGCGCGATAAAATTACAAATTAACCTCTTTCGGAGTTTTTTTCCTTTGATTGAAGTGTAAAACCTTACTTCTTTCCAAATTACATTTTTCGAGGTCACCGGAAAGAACCCTATAAATTCAGAAGAGTATGGTTTCGAATAGCAAAATATCTGACATAAATGGACGCATCTTCTGATTGCACTGACTTAAATGTTTCACTTTTTTACAACACCAGAGGAGCGTAGAACTTAATACGAGACATACATGTCAACTTCTGCTCCTGAGAGAAAGGATTTTGAACAGTCCGACACCACCACCACACACACACACAAACACACACACACACACACACACACACACACACACACACACACACACACACACACACACACACGAATGGACAAACAAGTGATCCTACAAGAGTTCCGTTTTTACCGTTAGAGCTATGGAACTCAAATTTCAAGAGCGGCGAGCGTGCACTGTAGCTTAGGTGTTTTTTTTTTTTTTTTTTAGGCCAGTTTGCGTTGGTTTCCCGGCTTGATATATCACAAGTGTCTTATATCAAACTATTCGTCTCGATTTACTCTACACCACTGTTGTACTGTATGAACAGCTATTGTTTACAGCCTCTGTAGTTCAGCATGTTGACATCAGAACACAACATCACTGTAAAATCATGAAGCTTGACATAGTGGACTCCCATATTCTGTGTATAATTTTGATGCCAACGAACCTGCTTCCTATGTTATGTTGATATTATCTCTCCATCTGATTATGATCCTAGATCGAAATAATAAAAACGGTTAATAAAACAGATTCTAGCGGCTTGTTATGTCTGTTCGGAATCATGTAAAAGCTGTGTAGCACTGCCTGCAGAAAATATTTCATTCTGTTGCAAAGATATTTGCAGGGCAATCGACCCATTTTATTCAACGTTTCAGATGCCGTGTGACACACTTCTTGTGTACCTTCTTATGTGCGACTCTTCTGCAATAACGTTTGTATCACTCATACTTCTGTTTCAGACTTGAGGTAAAACCTCAAGTTTCGGAGTATCACCTCATCGCCGGTCGGTGTCGTCGTGCGGTTCTAGGCGCTTCAGTCTGGAACTGCGTGACCGCTACGGTCGCAGGTTCGAATCCTGCCTCGGGCATGGATGTGTGTGATGTCCTTAGGTTAGTTAGGTTAAAATAGTTCTAAGTTCTAGGGGACTGCTGACCACCGATGTTAAGTCCCATGGTGCTCAGAGCCATTTGAACCATTTTGAATCATCACCTCATCGTCTTCGTCAAAAGTAACTGAGAATTGTGGTTGCTACCACAGTGGCCTTTTACAGCCAACAGGACGGCACACATCATTACGTCATGCTGCTGTAGACTGTGAACAACGTCTGTGTTGGCAGCAGGACGTATCCCATAGGAACGCCAAGAATGCGGTGAACTTCTTTATACAATGTTGTTGTTGTTGTGGTCTTCAGTCCTGAGACTGGTTTGATGCAGCTCTCCATGCTACTCTATCCTGTGCAAGCTTCTTCATCTCCCAGTACCTACTGCAACCTACATCCTTCTGAATCTGCTTAGTGTATTCATCTCTTGGTCTCCCTCTACGGTTTTTACCCTCCACGCTGCCCTCCAATACTAAATTGGTGATCCCTTGGTGCCTCAGAACATGTCCTACCAACCGATACCTCCTTCTGGTCAAGTTGTGCCACAAACTTCTCTTCTCCCCGATCCTATTCAATACTTCCTCATTAGTTATGTGATCTACCCATCTAATCTTCAGCATTCTTCTGTAGCACCACATTTCGAAAGCTTCTATTCTCTTCTTGTCCAAACTATTTATCGTCCATGTTTCACTTCCATACATGGCTACACTCCATACAAATACTTTCAGAAATGACTTCCTGACACTTAAATCTATACTCGATGTTAACAAATTTCTCTTCTTCAGAAACGCTTTCCTTGCCATTGCCACTCTACATTTTATGTCCTCTCTACTTCGACTATCATCAGTTATTTTGCTCCCCAAATAGCAAAACTCCTTTACTACTTTAAGTGTCTCATTTCCTAATCTAATTCCCTCAGCATCACCCGACTTCATTAGACTACATTCCATTATCCTTGTTTTGCTTTATACAAAGGGCGTTCAAAGAGTTCTGCACAGTCGTCTCTAATTTTTTTATTTTTTGCAATAGGAGAATAAAATTTTTGTGAAGAAACGTGGAAATTTAGCTATACATTGAACCTACTGAATGCAACCTCCATCAGCTGTGGCGCATCTGGCCCAACGTTCTTTCCATTATATAAATGCACTTTGATAAAATTCTGGGGATCGACATTTCCACCGTCGCTTGACACTATCAAATGTTTAACCGAGCAGGTGGGCCTTCAGACGACCAAAGAGGTAGAAATCAGATGGACCCAAGATCGGACTGTACGGTGGAAGAGGAACAATTTTCCAACCCATTTTCTTGATTTTCCCCTGCGTCATTAGGGCTGTATAGGGTTTGTCATTGTCATGGTGTAGTCTGATAAGCTGGCTCTGAAGCTGTGGTCTGCGGGTCCTGATGGCACGTCGCAGCTTGTCCAATGACAAACATTAACGGTCCCGGTTAATTGTGGAGCCACGTTCCAAAAATTCAATGAAATTGACACCACACTGATCCCAGAAGAAGGAGGCAATCACCTTTCGGCCTGCTGTTCTTGAAAGTCTTGGTTTCTTCTTCCGAGGGGAGCCCGGATGACGCCACACCATGGATTGGGTTTTGTTCTCAGGTTCGGACAAAAACAACCATGTTTCATACTGGGTAATGACGCCGTCAGAACACTGTTTCCCTTCTTCAGTAAAGGTCTTGATGAGACCCTCTCACACATTCTTCCTCATCGTTTTCATTTGACTTGTCAATAATCTAGGCACCCAACGTGCACTGATTTTTCTGTACCCTAGTGACTGTACTAGTGATACCACACTGCCCAATGACAAACGAGTCATTTCAGCATGCTGTCGTGTCGTCACGCATCTGTGACTTTCGAAGATTTGATCAATGGTCTCCTTATTCACATCACTCAGTGCCGTCGATGGTCTACCGCATCGTGGATTGTCCAGTAGAGAGAAATCACCTTCTTTAAACCTCTGCAACCACCGCTGGACACTTCTGCGATCCACTGTGTCCTCCCCATACACAGAGAGCAACTTCCTGTGAATCGATGTGGCACAGTCATCACCAGTCTTGAAGAGGAACTCCATCAAATGGTTCAAATGGCTCTAAGAACTATGGGACTTAACATCTGAGGTCATCAGTCCCCTAGACTTAGAACTACTTAAACCTAACTAACTTAAGGACATGACACACATCCATGCCCGAGGCAGGATTCGAACCTACGACCGTAGCAGCAGCGCAGTTCTGAACTGAAGCGCCTAGAACCGCTCGGCCACAGCGGCCGGCAGGAACTCCATCACCGTCCGTTGTCGCAACCTGACATCAACTTCACAGTCCATTATGGCTCACCTGTAAACGAAAGAAAATGCATTTATATACCAACTTATAGCTAAATGTTCCAAGCATGTTCGCAAAAAATATCATTCTTCTCCTGCAAAAAGTAATAAAATTAGAGACGGCTGTGTAAAACTTTCTGAAAGCCCTTTGTATCTTTTTAGTGTCGAGACTTCGCCTCCACCCACTACTAAAACTAAAGCCACTGCCCTGGCTGAAGCTTTTTCACACTGTTTCACACATGTCAGTTTGTACAGCCTTTATAAAGAACAGAATGCCAGTGTATAGAAGCGAGAGCAGTTTCAATCGTAACAGCGGCTATGATCTTAGTGGTGCGTGGACGGGAGCTCTGTACACTAAGAAAATACGGAGAAATTCACTGAATTGTTGATGTCTCTGTGAGAGACTTGGTGCTACCAGCACAGAGGTTGACGCAATCTACAGCAGCATGACGTGATGTTTCTGCGCGCAGACTAATCACAGGGCGTCTTCGGGCTATACCAGGCCGACACAACAGCAGCATCCACAGAAATAAGTTGCTGCTCATGTAGAAAACGGATGTCGTCGTCGGAAGCTTGAGATTTTACCCTAATATGAAGCGGCAAGAGAACTGAGAATGTGCTAACAATTAACGGGTTTTAGCAGGTGCCTGCCATGTTATTTTCAAGGCCCACGTGGAACGAGAGAGCGGTGTACAACGAAATTAAAAACTTCTGTATGTAGAGCGTATGCTGGAAGCTAACAGATACACCGTAAACAATAGCGGCGCCATTGCAACGAAAGACGACCAAAGTCAGAAGTTATCGAAAGACAATATTAATAACAATATTAATAACCAATGGACGAGGTAGCATTAACTCTGTTCTTGCGCTGTTTTACAAAGGCAGAGGGAGTAGGACTCCAAGTGAAATTTAAGCAAAAGCTTCGATCTCTATTTAAATGGTGACTCCCTAATTTAATCTCAACTGCTTCCACAATAATATCATTCCAATACTTGGAAGTGCATGCCAGATCTCAGTGTTGTAATATTATGCAGTATGAAGGGGGCAAATACAAAGTTCTGCAATAGCACATTTACTCAGCTGTTGTAAGCGTGTGTGGCGTCAGTACACCGGTCCTCCACAGTCCCGCATGATATACCACAACTGAAAGGAATACGACACATGCCCACCTCACGCAAATGTATATCATTCTTTACATGTCTTAAAAGGGGGCCTATTCTTAGATGATGTTAAAAACTGATATCACATATTTCCGCAGAATACTACCAGTCTAAGATTAGGTCCCTTTTAGGATCTTTAAAGGATGGTAGTGGTTTTCATAATGCTGTCGTCTATCGTATTTCTTGCAGTTGTGGTAGGTCACACCCTCAGGACCGTGGAGGTGCGGTTTGCTAAGTTGTGTCACACACGCTTACAACAGCAGAGCAAATCTGCTACTGCAGAACATCGTCTTGGCACAGGTCGTACTGTAGAATATAAAAACAATGAGATTCTGCCGTGCACTTCTAGGGTTGGGGTTACTAAGAAAGCAGTTGAGATCAAATTAGCTAGAGACTCTGTATATATAGATGAAATTTTCACTTAAATTATGGTTGGAATCGTGCTCTCTCCCTGATCAGACAAGGGAGGGACAGAGTTAATGCTCCTTCACCCAATGGTTATTAATATTAAATGTCGACAACTTCTCAGGTTTGGCATCTTTGGTTGTGTGGTTGCGATATTGTTTAAGGTGTGTATGTGTCCTTCACAAGTCGTTGTGCTCATAGCGGAGCGGCGTGTTCGCCTGAATGAAGCGTCTTCATCCCGGGCGCTTACCAGTTTTTTTTTTTTTTTTTTTTAATTCTCATTTTGTTCGCGTTTATTCGTTGTATCTGCTCGGGGTGGACGTCGTAAGACATCCGATTAAGTTCGTTGATGATCGATTAACTCAGTTTTTTTATTACAGAGGGTACGTAACCCTCTCTCCGAACACGCTGAGCTACCGTGCCGGCGTCCAGTTAGTCGTAGAGCCTATTGAAGAGATAGACCAGATGATCTGTCCATCTGCTCGTTAAAGAGATAGACCAGATGATCTGTCCATTTGCTCGTTATTCTTCCCGTCGTCTCTTGTACTTGAAGTTCCTTCCACGATTATTTTCTCAACATTGTCTCCATTTTTTCTCACTTTATGGCCAACGAACTGGAGACGTTTTTCGTTGACACGAGAATATGGGCTCCTGGAGGTACTGAGTTGCTCAATAATGGACGTATTTATCCTTATTTCGGTCCATTTTTTTTTCGTGCAGCACCCTGCATCAGCACCAGAACTCGATTCATCAATACACTGCTTGTCTCTGGTCTTAAGGGTCCACGTTTCGCACTCATTAAAGAAGACGTAAAACGCAAGGATTTCGACAAGCTAGACCTCTGTGGTTGTCGTTATGGGTTTGTTCTGCCAGACCTTGGTGAGCTTCTTCATAGCCACTCGCCGTAGCGTGATCCGTCTTTTTCCCTCATCTTCACAGCTTCCCATGTCGCAGATGGCTGACCAAAGATAGATGAAAAAATGCACGACTTGCAGTTCCTTTAATGGACCTGTGAGTTGAACCTGTGCTCCTCAATCAGTTATCATGTCTGGACTTGCTGAGGTTGAAGTCCAATCCATATGATAAACTAACGTCCCTTAATTTTGTTAGTAGCTCAGCAAGCTCACGTTTGCAAGTGGCTAAAAGCACTGTGTGATCAGCAAATCGGAGGTTCTTAATAGTTCTTGGATCAATTTAAATGTCTTCTGTCCAACCGTCAAGAACATTACATGTGACGTATTCTGCATAGATATTGTACAGTTGGGTGAACGGAACACAACCCTGTCTGGCACATATTGATACAGAGAAGAAGTCAGAGGTGCTAGCACTTGTATTCACAGCCGCAATGTGATTATTTTGTAGACATCTTACACGTGCTGTCAAGCGTGGTGGAACATCGAACTCCGCAAGTACCTGCCATAATTTTCCCAGACAACACTGTCAAACGCTTTTCTGTAGTCAAGGAAGCAGATGAAGGCAAGAACAGAGAACTCTCGCGATTTGTCGATTATTCATCGTATACTGAGAATCTACTCACACATTTTCCTTCATTTGCACCTGTGTGCACTGTGGATATGTGCAGCTTGATGTACGGCTTCAAACGCTGTTCCTTGTGCAGCGCTTACTACTCGCATTTCTGGCTTGAGAATGACAATGTATGGACCTCTAGAAATAAAGCAAGTTGGCGAAAATGTCACCCGGCAACATTCTCTTCAGTTATTTGAACCATTTTATTCGCCGAGATAAACCCAAGTTTGAAACAAAACGTTTAACGCAAGAACGTCTTCGCGAGAAACTTCGTTCTCAGGCTGCACTTTGCTGAACTTGGAAAATGTTAACCTACGGCGAATAATTCAATTTCCAGTTCGCAATTGACAATACTAACTGCTGTAAGAGGAAACGTAGAAAATGCACCGGAAAATGAAGTAAAGGATACCCAAGAATCGGACTGTTTCCCCCTGCCCTGCTAGAGAGTGTGACTCCCAGTAGCGATACCTGATGGCAGCAGGATCGGGGTGCCTGCTCTCTGCCCTTATAGAGTTGGGCAACCTTTCGCTCCTGCAACACCGTGTCCGGCCTCAGGGGAGTACAAAATTCTTGGCACCGTGCGCTGGCGCAGCTCGCCCTGCGGGTAGGGTTAGGAAGCGAAGGGGAGGGGGCGGGGGCACCTGTTGTCGGCGCGGCAGCCCGGGGCGCGTGTTGTGGCGGCCGCTATGCGGTGTAAATGTTTAGCAAAATCAATACGCCGCGCCGCGCTACCACCACTGTATCACGATAAGTCTTCATTGGAGGGGAGCCGCTTAGTGCGCGCGCCGCCCGCAAGATGTCTCCCCGGACGCGCCCACGCGTTTGCGCGATTCTGGCTGCTCCTCCGGGGACGCCATGAGAGAGTGCTTTGCCGAGGCTGTTTGTGCCCCGAGTGACGCAACAACCACTGCCGCCTCCCGGCAGTGCCCACATTTCTTTCGACAGCTTTTTCAGTTTGCTCATTCCGAGTCTACAGAGAAAAGGCAACGACGGGGAATCTATGCCGCTGGTTTACTTACCGCGTTCGTTTGCGAACCACAGCGCCATATTTTCTGGCTAATATTAGCCTTTTTTATGTGTAGATAAGATGAGAGAAGCACTTGGGTGGTTGTAATATTTCTCCAGAGCTGTGTGTGAAAAACAGTTCTTGGAGTTCGTTCAACATAGCTGTGTATCAGATGCCAGGTCTCCGGGTTCCGAACTATTCCTCTTTAATGTTACCTCTCCGCGCCGCTTTCATATCGACTGCACGAACCGGTTATACGACCAGCGGCCGTTCTCTTCCTTTCTTCTGTTTTCCGAGCCTGCCCTGCTTCGTACGTTAGTGAGCCACTACTCAACAGCAATTTTTCAGGCATTTTTTTCTCTGACATGTTACAGCGTCCCAATAAATTATTGTGCTTAGTTTGCTGTCCCTGCCACCCATCTTGTGCCATTGTTCCGCTTGGTTTATTTCTGCGCAAGTACCTCCACGTACGTACACGCTGTCTTGACTATCAAGTACATTATTAATCTGAATTGAGATACAGGTGGCATGTTACCCTGATCTCTTAGGTGGGGCTATTTCAACAAATATTTTATTTAAGTTTTCATTCTTCACGACAGCCTCATTGTTGAAAAAGTTGCTTTGAACTGAGGAGTTCAGCAGTAATAAAAGCAGCAGTTTCGTTAAGAGACTGTGGCAATGTAATGAGCGAATAAAACACTTGAAATAAAAATTAAAAACTCCAGAAAATGAAATACGAAGAGGAATGTGGCCGTAGTTAGTGATAACTAGAGCTTTAATTTGCGTGACTTACGTAACGAGAACTTTTCATTAACGTTAATGAACGCTTTTATATTGACCCATTCATCACATTTTTGTGTGATTTTTCTCTTTTGTGCCATTGATATATAGTTGTACACGATGTTCAAATATTTTTTAATCACTGAGAGTTAATCAGTAATCATTTTCGTAGTAATCTCCTATTCGTGAAGGCTTATTGCATTTCTGGATTTAACTCGTATCGAGTACCTCGGATCGCTACAAACAAATTCAAAAGGTTCCTATGTCCCCGCAGCACACAAATCAAAGCACACACACAAACACATGCACAAACAAACGCACACACACACACACACGCACGCTTCATGTAGCAGCTTTATTTCATATTTTAATGTGCAGCTATTACACCTTGACAAGCATATTAATTCACTTATTGAACACACTACATTCCGAAATGCAAGTAATATCCCACCGCGTTATAACCTGCATACAAAACAATGTAATAAAGGTAAGTATTACCTGAAACTTTGTTAAGCAACGTTTTGGCGGTATGTGCGGGCGAGTGGCCATACACTTCCGTGTTTTTGTGTTTGTGAGACATGAAAACTCCCCGTTGCTCGGGAAATGCGATGCCTCATGCAAGTGTTTCACTCGCACGCAACGTCGACGAGTTCGCGTGTCGATATCGCTGCTTACTTATTCAGCCAGCTAGTTAGTGGGTATTACGAGGCTGATGAACCCCACTCTAGGCCATCGCACCACACAAAAATCCGAAACAGTCATCCAGTGCCGAAGCTTATGTTCCGCATCAATACTTACCGTCCAAAACGACTAGTTCCCGTGTTTTACACGTTTCACAAGATACTAGATGTCTAATAGAATCAGCTCTTTCTGTGCACTGTTTCTGGTTCTTCATAGATAGTTGCTACATGCTGATGGTCGCGACGAAGTTTCGAGTCCTCCCTCGGGTTTGGGTGTGTGTGTTTGTCCATAGGATAATTTAGGTTAAATAGTGTGTAAGCTTACGGACTGATGACCTTAGCAGTTAAGTCCCATTAGATTTCACACACATTTGAACATTTGAGCTATATGCTGAACGTGAAATGAGGATTTCCTCCTTACACAGGATCCCTAAGAAGAGTTATGTGAGCGCTATCGACCTCGAAAATGGCCGTCTTAAGTCGTACTGTGGGAAGATGTGGGGGAGGGGTGACGAAATTCTCGTCACCGATACTTTGATTCCAGTAGGAGGTAGATACCAACTTGTAGGTAGTAATCTTCTGCCTGTGCGGCAGCGTTTTGAGGTTAATCTTGGTTCAAATGGCTCTGAGCACTATGCGACTTAACTTCTGAGGTCATCAGTCGCCTAGAACTTAGAACTAATTAAACCTAACTAACCTAAGGACATCACACACATCCATGCCCGAGGCAGGATTCGAACCTGCGACCGTAGCGGTCGCTCGGCTCCAGACTGTAGCGCCTAGAACCGCATGGCCACTCCGGCCGGCTTGAGGTTAATCTCTAAGAGCTCTACCGTCAGAGAATCAAGAAAACTAAACAGTGAAAAGTGCCTGTTGAGTCAGCCAACATTCAGTTCTATTACGTTCTCGTGCGCATCGATTGCTCGTTTATCGATTTCGATATCCCCCTGCCACATGGGGAGTATGCAGGTTTCACTGGCGACCTTTTGAGTGAGTATTTCAGCCAGCGAACAAGGGCATTGTACCGGGACATGAGCGCGTTGTATTTGGAGGAGGCAGTTGTAGTTTGGCAGTTATAAAGAGTCACTTGCGAGGAAGCACTTTTACTGAGGCAGTCAGCCTGTTGATGAGAGGTGTGCTTGCAGTGTAGTGCAGTGCAGGGCAGGCGATCATGAGTTGGTGCTGAGCAGTTTTGCGCGTGAACTTCATGTTACTGTGAGTTGGTGCGAGCAAGGTACGCCGCTCCTGAGCCGATTGGAAGTTGTTTGCATCTGAAAGGCTGTGGTCTGATAATTCTGTTGCCACTCAGTTGAAGAGGAGTGCATGATATTGGTATTTGTGTTGAGAGTGGCTGCAATATTAGTTTTGAGACAGTAAGCTGTGTGATTTGTTCTCATTTGAACAAGCACGTGTCGCTTCTCTCTATGGATTCTGCTAAGCGATCCGAGGTAAGGTGACACTGATTTCCTTTTCTTACGGCTTAGCGCGTATCTGCTGGCAGTTTGACTGATTAGGTTTTCAGATGAGCGACGTAGCAGAGTGACGATTATGCTGAGATCAATATTCAGCATTGGCTACGTTCGCGTACAGTATTTAACCGGAAATCGAGAGAAAGTAAATCACTGTTTTCTTTCACCAATAGAATGGAAATATTCCTGTATTTTTCTTCATCTTCCCGATTAAGGAAGCCACGTGTAGCTGTATTAAGTGTAGCAGTAGCTCCAGGTTGTGTTAATTTCTGCAGCCGGCCGTCGTGGCCGAGCGGTTCTAGGCACTTCAGTCTGGAACCGCGTGACCGCTACGGTCGCAGGTTCGAATCCTGCCTCGGGCATGGATGTGTGTGATGTCCTTAGGTTAGTTAGGTTTAAGTGGTTCTAAGTTCTAGGGGACTGATGACCAAAGATGTTAAGTCCCATAGTGCTCAGAGCCATTTGAACCATTTTTTAATTTATGCAAGGGATTGTGGTAGTAATTATTCTCATGAACCAGAAGTTTACGGGAATTTTCCAGTGTCTTTACTTCGGTCAGACCAATGCTCCCATCACGTGCTTTTTCTAAAGTAATAATCAATAAATTTTTGTGTTTCATGCTAGTGCGGATTATTAACTTTTACTGCCTCAGTACGATGTCTATGAGGAGTCTCTGTTGTATGTTGGGCAAATTTTATAAAAGTATGGAAAGTCACTCCTCCGGACGATAAAGGTGCTCCTGCCCAGTTCTTACCTTATCCTTTTCAGTTGTTGTGACGTCAGTCCATGTATGGGTAATGGCACCTGTGATTTAATTTTGTGTTCTCAAATAGAAGGATGGGAACTGACAGTTAGTAACCGACAGAGGTTGCTTATTAATCGAGCAGGACCAGAACAGCTGTAAAATACTGGTTGTTTGTAACGTTGCGCAGTACATGTGTTGGTGCCTGTCGAACAGTGCTTGGATTTTGTCTGATTCTCATCGTCAGTATAGACACCTCCTTTTAACAGACGCCTTACAACAGCCATTTAAGTTGGGTAGATATTCTGGTTCATTAATTAAGACGGCAGATGACGCAGTATCTAATGCCACAGAGATAATTCCAGAAGCATTTTACAATATCTTTAAATTCTTGTATAGTTCAAGAATTAAATAAAAGACACATAGATTCATAAAGGAAATGCTGACATCCCGGAATTAGTGCTAGATGTGATGTAAAAAAAAATTCGAGGTATGAAGTAAGAGTTATGGGAGATGGTGGTGTTCCAGATGGTTCAAATGGCTCTGAGCACTATGGGACTTAACATCTGAGGTCATCAGTCCCCTAGAACTTAGAACTACTTAAACCTAACTAACCTAAGAACGTCACACACATCATCGATGCCCGAAGCAGGATTAGACCAAAGCGCCTAGAACCGCTCGGTCACAGCGGCCGGCGCTGGTGTTCCAATGAAAGTAATTGTACGAACTTGTGGGACTTTCCGACTTCTTGTATGTTCTTCGACCGAGAAGTATTTCTAGACGGTTCGGTTCATGTCATCAGTGTTGCCTTCTTAGCACCACACAGGTAGGATACCTAGGAATACCTAGGAATCTGATAGAACTCTTAACTTTCAGGTAGCGTCTCTCAAACGTAACTGCTTAAGGCAAAACGAGAAATGACATTCTTAAATAACTTGTTGGTTCGGTACCCCATGTTTTAAAATCCACATCCTTAGCCCTATCATACTCCGTTGCTGAATACTGCTGTTCGACCTAGATCAACAGTGCTCACACTAAGAAGACAGAAATGCAACCCGATCACGCAGTGCGAATAATTACGGCATATATTCGGAGTATCAACACCCTATGGCTTCTTGTTCTCCGTAATATCCCACCTCTAGTTCTAAGAAAATCGGAAGCCCTCCTGGAGGTCTGAAACAGCATTCAGGAGAACCATAAGCTATCCATTCTTCGAGATGTTGCAGAAGCAGATCACTAACGCAGATATTGCAGAAGCAGATCACTAACGCTTCAAATAAAGGAACCTGGAGTGGTGCAGAGCAACAACTTTGTTGGGACTTCTTTAAGAGTCAACCATTGATGGAAAATGCAGTGGAATCAATCAGTAGTAGTCAGCAAACATCTAGGTGAAAACCCATCCAGGGGGATACAAGGATTCGATCTCCCCAGACATTTGTGGTACAATATGAACTGAATTCGGACTATCCAAGGCGAATGTGGTTACTTCTTGCGCTACTGGGGATGGACTGATTTTGCCAGTTACGACTGTGGTGCCTCCTTGAGGTCAATCCACCATATTGTTGCTGATGTCCCCCTTAGAACGTATAAAGGAACAACAATGAACATTCAACGGGCATCGGATATAGCGATCGAGATTGTGACTGTGCACATTTGTCCACAGATGTTGTGTGCTTACATTTGTGTTCATCAGATGATAAACAAGTAGCAGAAATAATTGAAACTGGAGGTAACGTTGTACAAAAAGTAACTTCCGAAATAATATACAGAATATCTGCGATGAAAATGGCACCCCCAAACTGCACTGAGCAGTAATTATTGTTCTTCACAAGAAAGAATGAAGATAAGACATAAATATCATAGACTTATCAGCCTCCACTCCATAATGTGCAGTACAAGGTTCCCTAAAATTATTACCGGCAGCATGTGAAAACATTGAATTTTAATAAAGTAACGGAAATAACTGGCTTTAGGGGGTGAATTAGCTGAACGGACAGCTTTAAACCTCTAAACTACAAAATAATTTGGAGAAATTAGTATGAATTATCACTTTGAGATACATGGATTCTGAGAAAACTTTAGAACCAGTTTCTACAAAATCTCAATTAATGGTCCTTGATGGACAAGGCAATGACTCAAACTATGGTTGTATACTAAGGAATATATACATAAAAACTAAAACTTTCGTTATATCTGAAGAGAGTAATAGAGACTCGAAACTGAAAGAGGGATCAGATGAGGACGAATATTTCGTCCATAAGGGATAGCACTTCGAGGGCTGCGACTGTTGCTCAATACAAATAAAACAGCCCTGCGTCAGTCTCTTGTTTATTTCGCCACTACGCGTTTCGATGGTTCACACCATCATCTTCAGGGGGAGAATTGTTGATTTACATGGCTCGTGTTGGTGAAGAGTGCTGACGTCTTTTCGCAGTCGCAGACCAAGGGCAATGTAGTTTACTTTTCGTCTTTTGCAGACGGTAAATATTGTTTATTTAGAAAATACACTTTACAGGTTGAATAACATGAATTTCTGGCAGTGAATTGTACTTACAGCGAATGTAGAGTCGTAAAATGTTTGCATCCTGTTGACTGATGTATGTACTGCTGTGTATTGAAACTGTATTAGCGAAAAAGCTTTACAGATAGTTTCTCAGACACCTTAACTGGCAAAATGTTGAAGGAATATGAATTAATAGAATAAACCTGACAAAGATTCGTTTTCCTGGCAACACTGAACGCAGATACATTAACGTCAAGAAACAATATTATGCAAAAATTATGTGGTAAAACATGGGGTTCTTCAGCTTCGACCTTACGATCACTTGCCCTTGGCCTTGTCTACTCACTGGCAGAATACCGCAGGCTGTCTGGATAAACAGCAGCCACACGAAGCTGGTAGACACGCAACTAAATCAGACATTGTGGGTTGTTATTGGCACAATTAAGTGCACGCCAGTACTGCGGCTACCTGCACAGAGCCACATTGCACTACTTAATCTTAGAAGAAGGAGCAATCTTCTGAGGGAATATAAGAAAAGTGGAAGAGCCAGCAGCTACCAGTTCACGAGTACATATGTGCTGCCCGAATCAACGAACTGTGCTACAGTCATTCCTCGCTCACAACAGCTCTAGTAACTTCATGGGCCATAAATTCCCCATGCACAAAACTTAGACACAAGAATGATATAATGACACTCTACCAGAGCTCCACAGCTTTGCCCAGATCAACGACAAACCATGGGAAGTCGATCTGCCACAGAGGACATGGAGTACACTCAACAGGATCCGGACTAACCGAAGTAGATGCGGTGACTTACTATATAGGTGGGGGATGACTGCCAGTGCGGAGTGCATCTGTGGCTTTCCAAATCGGATTGCCAGACAAACTGTTGAAGACTGTCCTCGAAACCCCTCGGAGTTCTTGGACACTACAACATATGCGATCGATTATACAGGGTGGTTTTAATTTAACTTTCGCTACTTGAGCCAGTGTAGTCGGAAAACTGTTTACATTATGGGTATGCTGTTCAGATGACGCGCTGCAGGGTTTGCGTTGTTAATTACGTTAGCGTCATTACTTGCCGTTAGGCGCCGACACTGAATTCTGACTCCAAGGACCAAGGTCATGCAGCGGGAACGGCATACGTTACTTTGGTCTGCTTTACCAACATGAAGTCTTTGCTCTACGGGAGAGAAGTTCTTTAAACTCAACTGCTTTGGTGCACGATTGAATTCCACCTCATATTGCTCGTGAAGTCACACGGTAACTGTGTAACACATTTGGACAAAATCTATTCACTGTACGATCGTTCTAGACTGCGTGGCCAGCAAAGACACCAGTTTCGAACCCGTTTGATTCCTGGTTGTGACGTTACCAGAAGGACAGCACTTATCAACGTGACACTAACATGCGTTGGATGCAGAAGATGAGCATAACGAGGGAGGAAACCAACATCCCGCGTGAGATGTTTCGGGCAGCAGTAGATCGATCTCTAGGGCGGTTCCAGGCTGTCGTGGATGCAGCGACGTTTGTAACCTGGAGCATAAACAAATATTACCCTCTCATGTGGAAATTAAAACGTGTTTCCTTCAATGGTTTATCCGCTATTTCTCATTCGGATTTCCTTAAAAATGTTTCCACGAAGTTTTATTGTCCTACGATTACACTTTCGTCATGGGTTGGGTTCTTTCGGGAAGAAGACCATACAGCGAGGTCATCGGTCCTTTCGTCATGGGGGCACTGTCAAGTTGCGAAAGTTTAATTATACCCACCCTATATAAATAATATACTTATAAAATTGTATTTTATATACACATTTTATTGGTATATCTGAAGTGATGAGCGACTGCCATATAATAATAATGATAATAATAATAATAATAATGATATACTGTCCACGTCCGACTTGGATAAACGTCAGCAACATATGAAAGATCATAATAGAGCATGTTTGAAAACGACTATAATGAGACTACGCATAATCGATGCATCGAAAAGCAAATTGTATCAATTAACAAAAAGAAAGTAGATTAAGTAGATGATTTTTTACGTTTGGTAGTGGTAAACCGTCAATCCTTGAAAGGCGAAAGAGATAAAGAGATGAACAAATATCATCTGCAGTACTTTTGGCAAGCTAAACACATTTTGAAAAGAAATATTTCAGTGCATCTGAAATGGAAATTTTACAACATTGTATATTACCACTTCTTACTTATTCAGATCAGACGTTGTCTTTCAGTGCGAATTCCTGTAAAAACCAGTACGTTTTTCTGCAAACAATTGAGGGCTACGTGTTGCGAGGAAAACAAAATAAATGGATCAGACAACAAACGGGAATGGAAGACGTAATTGTTACTTCAGTGAAAATAAAGTCGATGGGGGGAAGACATACAGCAACGCGTATAGATGATAGATGGGTCAGAGAAACTCTATGCTGTATTTCACAAGACAGGAAAAGGCCGAGAGAGCGACTTAGTGGATTGGTCGGTTGGTTGGTTGATTTGGGGGAGGGGATCAAACGTCGAGGTCATCGGTCCAATCGGATTAGGATAGGGTGGGGAAGGAAGTCGGCCGTGCCATTCCAAAGAAACCATCCCGGGATTTGCCTGAAGCGATTTAGGAAAATCACGGAAAACCTAAATCAGGATGGCCAGATGTGGGTTTGGACCGTTAACCTCCTGAATGCGGGTGCAGTGTGCTAACCACTGCCCACCACGCTCGGTGACCTAATGAAAGGAGGACCGATAACAGCAGAAAACATGCCTAACTAACAAGGGAGTGTGTAGCTGAAGAACCTAATGCAAAGAGAAGTCTTGAGAAGACCTTCATCTATCAAGGGATGTGACGACTTACAATGACGACAACGGAGACGACGCGATCTCAGCTGTATCACTTTGGTCATGAGCCATTCATTGTCTAGCAACGTCAAGCTCACTGGCGTATTACTACTAATGTGGAATAGGCCACGTACAATCTGGCTGTCTTTCCCTCCTTTTATTTTCCACAACTTGCACTACAGAGATGGGACACAGTACTCTGCAAGTGCACGGCATTATGCGCTGCGGAAAGAAGAATCCATGAAGGTGTATGAGGACACTGGTAGGCTGAGATTTAACATCCTGTCCACATCGAAGTCATTGCAGACGAAGTAGTTTTTGAAAAGGATATCAATAAACGTCTTTTTAAAGAAACCATCCCAGTGTTTCCCCAAAGTGAGTTAGGAAAAAAAGATGTAAATCCGGATGAATTTGAACCATGCTTTCACCAAATATGTGTCCTAGGAAGGAAGAAGGATTGTACTTGTCAAATACATTGCGTAAAAGAATTAAAGGGACATTTTTTTGAAAACCCGTCATTTTCCAACATTGCGACACAGAAGTTTGAAATCTGGCTTACATGTGCCTACACCTTCCTCTGTAATGATACAAAACCATGGCGCCCTGCGATGTCAGCCTCGGGCCCAACGACGCTTCAAACACCAAGGTGTCGATAATTGCAAAAAGAAGGTCACGGCTCTGAAGTACATGTGAGGTGTAAGGTGGGTTCATTATGCCACAATCTGTGCAACGCCATCGTGGAAGTGTGACGCAGTGGGAACGTCGCACTCCCCCCACCCCCCACCCCCCCCACCTTCATACCCACATACCAACTCTTCCCTTGGCGCTCGACGCCTATCACTGAAATCACGCGGTTTTCTTACGGGTGGCCCAGAAAAACATTTCAGACACATCGCTGCTCTTAATCAGCATGAAAAGACCTCAGGAGTGGCACAAAGAGCATCAGTGAAACCATTAAACCAGCCCCTTCCTTGGAGCGTTCATTTATACCATTTCACTATAGAAATCAGTAATTTGCAGTGCCTGCGCACCGGAACGACGTCGTGACAACCTTTGACAAGGTTGACATCTCCGGATGATTCAACACTTATCTAAGGAGGTGATAGGGCTGCATCACCGTTGACCGTGATCTGATCCTTTTGGAGTGTAGCAGGACTGCAATTTTTCCTCTGGTATACACGGTGGAACCACTACGAAACAGCAAAGAGTGTTTCTGTTTTTCTACCTCCTACTTAGCATCCTCCTGTGCCGCCCCCCCTCCCCCTCCCCTGGGGTCTCATGGTTGTTTCGTGAGGTTGTGCGTGGCGCACACGGGGCCATGAGCTATTGCAGCCCATTCTTCCTTCCCTGACAGCATTTCCTTCACCATGCCCCTCCCTCCCTATCTTTCTCCTTCCCTGTTTCCCCCTCCATCCCCTCTCTCGGTGTTCTGATTTCTATCGACCTGGCTATCCACCTGGTACCCTGTATTGCTTGCAATTTTGTTCCTTCTGTCTATTCTCTTTCAAATAGCCATCTCTTCGAATGGTGAATGCTGCTTCCCTTCCCTGGCTACACCATGAGAGGAGGGCCAGACTCGCCATCTTGGGATGGAACACTTTCCCCACTACCTCATTTGCACTAGGACAGATGGGGACACATTCACCACCACAAAGCCCTTGTTTTTTGTTGGAGTGTCTCAGTAAAAAATTGTCGGACTCCTTGTTCATCAAAGCTTCTTCTGCTGCCCAATCTGCAGCTCTTCATGCTTGTGATCGTCTTGGCCATGTCTCAGTGTCTGTTACCACTCACCAATATCTGAATATGATCGAGGGTGCGATTTTTCAGAGAGACCTCATCCTGCAAACTGATGAGGAACTCCGAGCTAATCTGGAATGATGCGGCATTCATTTTCTTCAACATGTGCCGAAGGGTTGCAAAGGCAAATGCATCGATACAGGCTTTTGAGGGGGATGCCCTCCCAGAGGAGGTCAATGTTATATGCTACAGATGTGACATGAAGCAGTACATCCCATCACCCAAGAGATGCTTTTCGTGTTTGCATTTTGAGCATATGTCTTCCCACTGTACGGCGGACCCTGTGTGTGGTGACTGTTGACAACCACTCCATGAGGAAAGCCGCTGCATTCCGCCACCTGTGTGTGGCAATTGTCAGGACCGCCACTCCCCCCATTCACCAGATTGCCCTGCTTATAAAGGAGAAAACCATGGTCAAGGTTTAAAATAAACATAATTTAATGCAACTGTGGGCTGTTTTTCATTCGAGAGAAAAGAAGATCCAAGAGTACAAGTCCCTGGATGACTTGTTTTACGCTGAGGCTCACCGAAAGTATGAGAGGCTCTATCCACTGTCACTTTCTTCAACTTTTACCTCTGTTACATCCTCCTTCCCCCCCCCCCCCCTGGGGACCCTCTTCCTGGCGTCTCTCAGGCTGAAAGCCTACTACAACTCAGCCATGAGACCCCTCATCTGTGTGCCCTAAAGCGATCCACTACCTTTCAGATCTGGATCTTGCAGACGCTTTTACTCCCTCTGTATCCCGCCCTCTTCCACCTCCAAATGAGAAGAAGAACAAGAAATGTAAGTCCCAAGATAAACCCTCCCCCCTCCCCAGTGGCCCCACTGTTGCTGTCTCCCCTCTCACAACCTGAGTCTGGGATCTTATTTAAGGATGTCACCCCATCCTTGTCAGTAACAACCACTGACGCTTCTTTATATCTAACCTGGACTCCCACCACATGATCATCCAGTCGAATTGCAATGGACAGTATCATCACCTACTGGAAATATAACGTCCTCCAATTCTGCATTCTGTCTTGCTCTTCAAGAAATGCACTTCCATGAAGACCACTCTCCAACGTTTCATGGTTATTGGCAAAACCATGCTGGCTGCAGGGTAGCATCTGGCAGGGTCTGCACTTTGGTTGGCTCCGATGTCATTAGTGACTGGATCCCCCTTCATACTAACCTGGAACCTATAGTGGTTACAGTGCAAACGACTCTAGCAATCACCTTTTGCAATGTCTACCTCCAACTTCAATTTCCTTATGTTGACCTGCCTACCTTAATGCAGCAACTCCCACCCCTGTTTCTCCTCCTCAGAGACGTCATTGCCCACCACCTACTGTGGGGGCGTGCCACTTCAATCGGTAGGAGATTCCTCATTGACCAACTTATTACAGGCTTCGATTTGTGACTCCTTAGTGCCAGTTCCCCTACCCACTTCTGTGCTACTCATGGCTCCTTTGCTGCTATCTATCTAGCTATCTCCTCCCCAGCTCTCGTGGCTTCCCTACATTAGTCACTCCATGATGATCTTTGTGACAGTGATCATCTTCCAGTGATTCTATCGTTCCCCTGCTGCTGCAAGGCTTTCTGCAGGGCCAATTGGCCTTTATATACCTCGTCTTCTGTGCACTTCGACACCTCCCTCTAGAAATGCATTGACATGGTTGTGCACGGCGTCTCTGCCACTGTTCTCCATGCTGCTGGCACTGCTGTCCTCCTATCCGCAGCTCCCCTTGTCGTCGACCAGTACTGTGGAGGACCAAGGATGTAGCAGTTGCTGTCCAGAACCACTGACAGGTGCTGCAGCGATTTAAACAACACCATTCACAGACCAGCCTCCTCACTTTTAGCCGTCTCCTTGCTAAGGCTCGTTACCTTACCAAGCAAAGCAAAAAAGGAATGCTGGGAGCATTATGTTTCCTCGCTCGAGATGTATGCCGCTTCATCGCAGGATTGGTCCAAACCCTGTATCCTTCCGAACCACCAGCGACAGTCAACTGTCCAGGGTCTTAAGCTTCAAGGTGCTCTGTGCACTGATCCACTGGTCCTTCCAGAACATCTCGCACACGCTTTGCTACAGCATGAATGTCTCTTCCTATTCCGCTACCTTTCTACAGCAGAAACGCCCAGTTGAACAGACCCACCTCTTTTTCAACCTGCATCACACTGAACCCTATAACGAACCCTTCGCTGAATGGGTATTCTTGCAGGCTCTTACCTCTTCATGTGACACAGCCCCAAGCCTGGATTCCATCCACAACCAGATGATACAATACTTGGACGTTACCCAGAGGTAACATCTCCTCAGGGTCCTCAACTGCATTTCGCCCATGGGAGCTTTCCCGTCGCAATGGCGAAACAATGTAGTTAACCCCATCCTTAAGCCTGGGAACAGCCCAACGCCTCTCGATAGCTACCGCCCGATTAGCCTGACGAACATACTTTGTACACTGCGCGAGAGGATGGTTAGCTTATGATTATCTTGGGTACTCGAACCTCAAGGCCTTTTGCCCCCACTGTGGGTTCCAAGAAGGATGATTTCCAACTGACCATTTACTCAGATTGAAAACGGCAATTCGACAGGCTTTTATTAGCCACCAGTTTCTTGTCGCGGCCTTCTTGAACCTACATAAGGCGAATGACGCGGCTCAGTGCCATCACATCTCAGTTACGCTCCATGACTGGGGTTTCCATGGCGCCCTTCCTATTTTTATCCTCGAGTTTTTGTCTCACCAGCTCTTCTAGGTTTGAGTTGGCACCTCACTCAGCGCCCTTCATATTCAGGAGAACGGTATTCCACAGCGTTCTGCGTTTAGTGTCACAATGGACTTGTAGCCTCTGTTGGGCCTGTGATTATCCTGGCATTGTACACTGACGATTTTTGCATGTGGTGCATAGCTTCCTTTGAGCACTGGCTCCAAGGCGCCATCTGACAGGCCTCTGCATGGGCCACCTCTCATTTTTGATAAAAAGCTGATGTGGCTGCCCCATATTCGCCACCTAAAGGCGACATGCATGTGGAAGTTTAATGCTCTCCACCTCCTGGACCATAAATCTTGGGGTGAAGACCATATCACTCTTAATCATTTTTACCATACTCTGCTCTTGTCCAGACTAGATCATGACACTCAGGTTTATGGCTCAACAGTTCCTTTCACTCTGAAAATACTTGACCCTTTTCACCACGAAGGGGTGCTTCTGGCTACTGGTGCCTTTTGCTCTATTCCCATTGATAATCTCCTCTCAGAAGTAGGGATTCCCTCTTTAGAAATACGATGGAGACAACTTCCGGTTTCTTACGCAAATGCTATTCGACAATTCCCTGACTATTCCGTGTTCCCTGTGCTCTTTGCAAATGAGGGGTGGATCCCTCCTGCTAACTGCCCATGTGTGGGATTGCCGACTGGAATGCATCTCACTTTATCAGGATCTCCATCTGCACTAACTAGAATGCGCTCTGTGTGTTTCGTCCCACACGCCTCCTAAGATGGTGCCTAGACCACGGATTAGGACCAACGTATTCCATGTTCTTATGGTCTCTGTTGCGCCTATGGTTTTCCAGCATCTTGTACGTGCCATCCTAGCAGAGTTCCGTTGTGCCACCATATTCTACACTGGTGGTTCTGAGACGATAGTTAAGGTGGGGTGTGATTTCACATCTCCTTGCTTAGAACACAATTTATTGCCAGGAGCATGTAGTGCATTCACAGCAGAACTCCTATACAGTCACAGATCTCTCCAGTTTGTTTTCGTGTCGATTCTGAGCCGCAGTGTGTTTGAAATGTTTTCGTTGACCACTCATACGAAATTTGCGTGACTTCAACGTTGGGCGTCGCCGTTCTGGACTCCATCGCAGAGGCGTCAAGTGAAGGACTGAGATGGGGGTAAAGGGGGAGAGGTGACGACATTCCTATCGCATAAGACGCAAAAGTATGGTGAAATTCGTTGCCAGTATCACACCATTAATCCATATTACAATTCACATGAATTCCTAAGCTCTGGCCATTTTTTCGCAAAACACCTTGTTGTTTGAAGCGATGCGGAGCCAGAAGGTGACGTCGCAAAGTTTGTAGGCATCATTTAGCCAAATTTCAAATCTCTACTTCGGAATGGGGAACATGAGGGGGTTCCAAAAAAAATTTCCCTTTCACTATTTTGGGCGGTGTATTTCAATATGTTCCATTAATTCCGAGGAAAAGTATCGAGACGTTTAGGTTCAAAATTACGAACAGGCATTGCTGGGACTATGAGACAGAAACGAATCCGTTACTACTTTTCCATGATAGTAACTACTGAGATTGTGTTAAACATGGTTCAAATGGCTCTGAGCGCTATGGGAATTAACTTCTGAGGTCATCAGTCCCCTAGAACGTAGAACTATTTAAACCTAACTAACCTAAGATCATCACACACATCCATGCCCGAGGCAGGATTCGAACCTGCGACCGTAACGTGTTAAACATGATGTGCGTCGTGTTACCAGTAAATTCTGAATGGTACTGTAAAGCAACACAAGGGCTGTCAGAAAAAAAGAAACCGTCGTCTGGTCTTATGCTTTATCCCTTCTTCAAAGAAAATGCAGCTCTCTAACTGAATGTCGAGTGAACAAGAAAGCGTTGTAGCGTACAGGGAATCTAAAAGAGAAGTGATCATACTCTTTTTTTCAACGGAGATCAGTCATCGGTTTGTGTATGCGTTTTCTATTTTAATTCGTATCACCTAATACGTCTAAAACAATTTTAAACGGATTTGTGGCAGTTTATTGTTGTACTGACAGGGATGAGAGTGCTGTTGTTATTTAAAAGGGAAAATAACACATAGGTAAAACGTTCAGAATATCACTAGCCATTGCCCCCCTCGGGTTATTGTTACCCACAGAGGAATCATTTGCAGAAAACCTACAACCTGACTATGCCAGAAACTTCCTTCTGCAAATTCTTGTGCTCCTTCACTGTTCACTTACTCCACGTAATAACGACGGGTAATCGGCTTACCGGAGCCACAAATGTGGAATGTGAATGCCAGACAGCGTTGATTACAAATGCGCTTAATGAATCCTGCAAAGTAAGACGCTGTGGCAGTCCCCGTGATTTACGTTAGCGTCGAGGTCGTTAAGGAAGGGGCAACTTGCTGAGTTTGAGGATCGAAACTGCGAAGTTTCCTACAGCCGTTTCGCTGTTTAAAGACCTTTACCTGGATTAATAACAAGCCAGTGTATTTCTTTCCTTCGTTCTCTCGCAGCTGTTAATCAAGTGGCTGTCGTATGTTTGTAGTAGAGGCACGCAAAAAGTGAATTACCATTCTAGAAGTTAACGAACACTGTACCTACTGTTTTTAGTTGTGTAATAAAGCTTGTACGTATTGCGAAACTGTTACTTCCTGAAAGGTACTCATTCATTTGAGGCTAATGTCAGATAGATCACGTAAACTAATTCCAATAGGAAGTGAATAAGAAATAAAATCTACTTGGTGAAGAACGATAATACTTATGCAACGTTTTATGTAGCGGAGAGCAGGTTAAAGCCACATTTATTCACTTCCTCCTATCAACTTCCGCCCAATAGCCTACTAAATGTCCTAGCAGATCGTTAGCTCAGGTATATGACTGAAATGAACATCTGTCAGCAAACAGAACTCAGCACATCAATCTCAGCAAATTGTGCAAGAGATAGCGAGAAGAGAAATTAGTGTCGGTTTTACTTCAAGGACCATTATTAGTCACCGTAGATATAAATTATCTTCTAGATAATATCGTTAGTTGTCAGAGTGCATTCTCGGTAGGCACAGTTGCACATAGAATATCGCAAAATAAGAAAATAGTTGCGATATAAAAAACAGACAAGGAGATGGCGAACGCTGAGTGTAAAGGCTGGTAGATAACACTCAATATAAGGACGTGAAATTAAATGGGCATGAATACATTGCTCCGCAGTACTTAAGGACGAGACACAGAGAAGAGCCAAAGAAACTGGTATACCTGACTAATATCATGTAAGGCCCCCGTGAGCACGCAGAAGTGCCGTAACACGACGTGGCATGGACTAACGTCTGAAGTAGTGCTGAAGGGAATTGACACCATGAATCCTGTAGAGCTGTCCATAAATACGTAAGAGTAAGAGAGTGTGGAGATCTCTTCTGAACACCACGTTGCAAGACATCCCAGATATGCTCAATAACGTACATGTCTGGGGAGTTTGGTGGCCAGCGGAAGAGTTTAAACTCAGAAGAGTGTTCCTTGCGCCACTCTCTAGCAATTCTGGACGTGTGGTGCGTCGCATTGTCCTGCAGGAATTGCCCAGGTCCGTCAGGCTGGGCAATGGACACGAATGGACGCAGTTGAGCAGGCAGGATGCTTACGAACGTATCATCCATCAGAGTCGTATCTAGACGTATATGGGGTCCCATATCATTCCAAATGCACACGCTCCACACCATTAGAGAGCCTTGATCAGCTTGAACAGTCCTCTGCTGACATGCAGCGTCCGTGGATTCATGAGATTGTCTCCATACCCGTACGCGTCCATCCGCTGGATACAATTTGAAACGAGACTCGTCCGACCAGGCAGCATGCTTCCAGTCATCAACAGTCCAATGTCGCTTTTGACGGGCCCGGGAGAGGCGTAAAGCTTTCTGTGGAGCACTCCTCAGGGGTACACGAGAGGGCCTTCGGCTCCGAAAGTCCATATCGATGATGTTTCCTTCAATGATCCGCACGCTGACACTTGTTGATGGTCCAGTACTGATATCTGCAGTAATTTGTGGAAGGGTTGCTCTTCTGTCATGTTGAACGATTGTCTTCAGTCGTTGCTGGTCCCGTTCTTGAAGGATCTTTTTCCGGCCACAGTGATGTCAGAGATTTGATGTTTTACCGGATTACTGAAATTCACGGTACACTCGTGAAATGGTCGTACGGGAAAATTCCAACTTCACCGCTACCTCTGTGATGATGTGTCCCATCGTATAATACCACGTTCAAACTCACTTAAATCTTGATAACCTGTCATAAGTAACCGATCTAATAACTACGCCAGACACTTGTTCACTTATATAGACGTTGCCGACCCCATCGCCTTATTCTGTCTGTTTACGTATCTCTGTATTTGCATATGCATGCCTATTACAATTTTATTGGCGCTTTAATTTACATGATGTAATGTAACGTATTAAACAATCGGTGTTAATGAAAGAAATTGCGGGGGCATGTTGCCAGAGTTCAGTGTGACTATAGCACGAAATGGGGCTGGTCCCGTAGCACGAGGCAGCTGGAGGGACGGGAAAAAACAATGTGTGTAATGATGATGATGATGTCGTGTGACGAGGGCCTCCCGTCGGGTAGACCGCACGCCTGGTGCAAGTCTTTCGATTTGACGCCACTTCGGCGACTTGCGCGTCGAGGGGGATGAAATGAAGATGATTAGGACAACACAACACCCAGTCCCTGAGCGGAGAAAATCTCCGACCCAGCCGGGAATGGAACCCTGACCCTTAGGATTGACAGTCTGTCGCGCTGACCACTCAGCTACCGGGGGCGGACAGTCAAATGGTTCACATGGCTCTGAGCACTTTGGGACTTAACATCTGAGGTCATCAGTCCCCTAGAACTTAGAACTACTTAAACCTAACTAACCTAAGGACATCACATACATCAATGCCCGAGGCAGGATTCGAACCTGCGACCGCAGCAGTCGCGCGGTTCCAGACTGTAGCGCCTAGAACGTCTCGGCCGTTTTGATGTTCCACATGGCATCCACGCCGCTGCCGCGCGGCAGCCCTAGTGGGAACCGGCCTTTAATCAGCAGTTACGGTGCACTGCGGTAGCGTACTTCAGTACAACATGGCGAGGAGACGACGTCTGAATGGCTTCACATGGGGAAGGATCATCTGGAAACTGGAAGAAAGACGAAGTTTACCTGGTACAGCCCAGCAGTTTCTTATTACTCATAGCATTGTTTCATGTGCAGGGGAAGCGTTCCGAGCCACAGGGACTGGTGACCGAAGCAGAGGAGGTGGTCCACCATGGTCAGCTCAGCAGATGACGGCAACACTGTGCACCAGGCAAGAAGAGTTTCACTTCAAACATCGGGTGAAACTGCAAACATACACAACTGGCCATTAAAACTGCTACACCACGAAGATGACGTGCTACAGACGCGAAATTTAACCGACAGGAAGAAGATGCTGTGATATGCAAATGACTACCTTTTCAGAGCATTCACACAAGGTTGGTGCCGGGCAGGCCGGGGTGGCCAAGCGGTTCTAGGCGCTACAGTCTGGAACCGCTACGGTCGCATGTTCGTATCCTGCCTCAGGCATGGATGTGTGTGATGTCCTTAGGTTAGTTATGTTTAAGTAGTTCTAAGTTCTAGGGGCCTGTGACCTCAAAAGTCAAGTCCCATAGTGCTCAGAGCCATTTTCTTTTTTTTTTTTTTTTTTTTTTTTTTTGGTTGCCGTCGGTGGCGACACCTACAACGTGCTGAGATGAGGAAAGTTTCCAACCGATTTCTCATAGACAAACAGCAGTAGACCGGCTCTGACTGGTGAAACGTTGTTGTGATGCCTCGTGTAAGGAGGAGAAATGCGTACCATCACGTTTCCGACTTTGATAAATGTCGCATTATAGCCTATCGCGATTGCGGTTTATCGTATCGAGACACTGCTGCTCGCGTTGGTCGAGATCCAATGACTGTTAGCAGAATGTGGAATCGGTGGGTTCAGGAGGGTAATACGGAACGCCGTGCTGAATCCCAACGGCCTCGTATCACTAGCAGTCGAGATGACAGGCATCTTATCCTCATGGCTGTAACGGATCGTGCAGCCACGTCTCGATCCCTGAGTCAGCAGATGGGGACATTTGCAAGACAACAACCATCTGCAAGAACAGTTCGACGACGTTTGTAGCAGCATGGGCTATTAGCTCGGAGACCATGGCTGCGGCTACCCTTGACGCTGCATCACAGACAGGAGCGCTTGCGGTGGTGTACTCAACGACGAACCTGGGTGCACGAATGGCAAAACATCATTTTTTCGGATGAATCCAGGTTCTGTTTACAGCATCATGATGGTCGCATCCGTGTTTGGCGACATCGCCGTGAACGCACATTGGAAGCGTGTATTCGTCATCGCCATACTGGCGTATCACCCGGCGTGATGGTATGGGTTGTCATTGATTACACGGCTCGGTCACCTCTTGTTCGCATTGACGGCACTTTGAACAGTGGACGTTACATTTCAGATGTGTTACGACCCGTGGCTCTACCATTCATTCGATCCCTGCGAAACCCTACATTTGAGCAGGATAATGCACGAACGCATGTTGCAAGTCCTGTACGGACCTTTCTGAATACAGAAAATGTTCGACTGCTGCCCTGGCCAGCACATTCTCCAGATCTCTCACCAATTGAAAACGTCTGGTCAATGGTGGCCGAGCAACTGTCAGTCACTACTCTTGATGAACTGTGGTATCGTGTTGAAGCTGCATGGGGAGCTGTACCTCTACACGCCATCCAAGCTCTGTTTGACTCAATGTCCAGGCGTATCAAGGCCGTTATTACGGCCAGAAGTGGTTGTTCTGGGTACTGATTTCTCAGGATCTATGCACCCAAATTGCGTGAAAATGTAATCACATGTCGGTTCTAATATAATATATTTGTCCAATGAATACCTGTGTATCATCTGCCACTGTGGCACGGCGACTGCGTGGGGCTGATTTCTTTTCTCGACGATATGTACGTTGTTTTCAGTTGACCCGCACACTTGGGTGGCATCTTTTGTGACGGTGCCAGAGCATAGGGATTGGACCAACAAGGAGTAGGGTCGAGTGCTCTACTCGAATGAGAGCAGATTCTGTCTGAGTAAGGATTCTGGTCGTTCCCTCACATGGCGAGAAATGGGAACACGTAATGCAGATGGTCGTTTTGATGTTCAAATGGTTCAAATGGCTCTGAGCACTATGAGACTTAAAATCTGAGGTCATCAGTCCCCTAGAACTTAGAGCTACTTAAACCTAACTAACCTAAGGAAATCGCACACATACATGCCTGAGGCAGGATTCGAACCTGCGACCGGAGCAGCAGCGCGGTTCCGGACTGAAGTGCCTAAACCGCTCGGCCAACGCGGCCGGCCGTTTTGATGTTCCACATTTTATGACCCGGGGAAGCATAATGTTGCACGGTCGTACTGACCTCTTAATCCATGAACACAGTATTCTCAGTGACCAAAGCTATTGGGACACTCCAATCTTTCCTCACGTACGTCCTGTCAGTGATACATTAGGCCCTGACTTCATTTTTATGGTTGACAATGGGGACCACATCTAACAGGCAGTTGGTGGGGTTCTTGAAACGACACGATATTCGGCGAATTGACTGCCCTTTCCCCCGACTTACATATCCTCGAGTACTTCTGAAATACGCTGGGAAGGCGAATTGCAACACTTCCAAATTCACCGTCGACCATCAAGCCGTTGTCAAAGCGCTGGTGGATGAATGGTAAGACACACCACAAGAATGCTTTACCATCCATATGGCCATCACGGGAGCACGTTGCAGAGCGTACAATACCGTCCGTAGTGATCACACACCTTAAGAAGAAAGTCACGCCTTTCATCACGCCCAAGGGCCATCATGACTTGCGGTGACTTAAGTTTAATTATTGTCTTTGAGTATAAGTATCATCTCTAGTCGTCTCATTTTCTTCAGCTACCTTCTTTTCTATATTGTAGGAGCTCTTTCTGTATAAGTTACTCTGCAAGTTTCGTAGAGCTACTTTACTTTGGTCCTTACGATGTGCACACCACTGTAACTGAAAAGGTCTACATCTACATCTGTATTCTGAAAACCACCTTGAGATACATGACAGAGGCTATGTCCCATTGTACCAGTTATTAGAGTTTCTTACAGTTCCATTCACGTATGGAGCGCGGGAAGAATGATTGTTTGAATGCCTCTGTGCGTGCAGAAATTATTCTAATCTTATCCAGGTGATCCCTACGTGAGCGATACGTAGATTGTAGTATATTCCTAGAGTATTCATGTAAGGCCTGTTCTTGGAATTTTATTAATAGACTTTGTCGGGATAGTTTACTTCGATCTTCAACAGTTTTCCAGTTCAGTTCCTTCAGTATCTCTGTGACACTGTCCCACAGATTAAACAAACCTGTGGCCATTCGTGCTGCCCTTCGCTAGATACCTTCAAATCTTCCGTTAATCCTGTCAAGTTCGGGTCCCACACACTTCAGCAGTATTCTAGCACCGGTCGCAAGAGTGATTTGTAAGCAATCTCCTTTGGAGACTGATTGCACTTCCCCACTATCCTACCAATACCCCGAAGTCTACTATCTGCTTTACCCACGACTGAACCTATGTTATCATACCACTTCATATCTCTACAAAGTGTTAGACGCAGGTATTTGTATGAGTTGGCCGATTAAAACAGTGGCTCATTGACATTACGGTCTTAGGATACTACCTTTTTTCGTTTTGTGAAGTGCACAATTTTACGCTTATAAACATTTAGACCAAGCTGCCAGTTGAAATCGCTCTGAGCACTATGGGACTTAATATCTAAGGTCAGGCCCACATCTCGTGGTCGTGCGGTAGCGTTCTCGCTTCCCACGCCCGGGTTCCCGGGTTCGATTCCCGGCGGGGTCAGGGATTTTCTCTGCCTCGTGATGGCTGGGTGTTGTGTGCTGTCCTTAGATTAGTTAGGTTTAAGTAGTTCTAAGTTCTAGGGGACTTATGACCACAGCAGTTGAGTCCCATAGTGCTCAGAGCCATTTGAACCAATATCTAAGGTCATCAGTCCCCTAGAACTTAGAACAACTTAAACCTAACTAACCTAAGGACATCACACACATCCATGCCCGAGGCAGAATTCGAACCTACGAGCGTAGCGGTCGCGCGGTTCACGACTGAAGCGCCTAGAACCGCTCGGTCACACCGGCCGGCCGCAAGCTCCCAGTCACTGCACCACGTGGATATCTTGTTAAGATCTGGCAAAATATTTATGCAGCTTCTTTCAGATACTACATCGTTATAGATAACTGGATCATCTGCAAAAAATCTGATTTTACTGTTAATATTGCCTGCAAGGTCATTAATATACGAAATGAACAGCGAGGGTCCCAACACACTTCCATGGGGCACACCCGAAGTTATTTCTAGAACTGACAGTGACTTTCCATCCAAGGTAACATACTGTGTGCTCCCTGCCAAAAACTCGTCAATACAGTCACAAGCTGTACTTGATACCCCCTATGAGCGTACTTTTGAAAATAAGCATAGTTTTTAGGAAATCAATAAATACTGCGTCTACCTGGTTGTCTTGCTCCAAAACTTTCAGTATGCCATGTGAAAGAAGCGCGAGTTGGCTTTCACATGATCGATGTTTTCGAAATCCATGCTAGCTGGTACTGATGAGGTCATTCTGTTCAGGATACCTCATTATGTTTGAGCCCAGAATATGTTCTGAGATTCAGCAACAAGTCGATGTCAAGGATATTGGACGGCAGTTTTGTGGGTCACTTCTAATACCCTTATCAATCACTGGGCATGCTTTTCTGTTCGCGAGATCTACGATGGATTATAGTTAGAAGAGGGGCTAATTCAATGCAGAAAATTCAGTGTAGAATCCAATAGGGATTTTATCGAGCTTTGTTCAATTTTAATGATTTCTGATGTTTCTCAACACCTCTCACATTAGTACTTACTTTATTCATGTTTTTAGTGGTACAGGGATTATTCTGGGACAGTTCTCTTGTGTTTTCCTCTGTAAAGGAACATTCGAAAATAGAGTTAAGCATTTCAGCTTTTTCTTTGCTACCCTCAATTTCAGTTCCTGACTCATTCGTTAAAGAATGTACATCAACTTTTGTGCCTCTAACAGCCTTTACATACGACCAGAATTTCTATGGGTGATGTTAATGATCACTTGACAAAATTCTGTTACGGAAGACATCGAAGGCATTACGCATTTCTCTCTTTACAGTAAAACGCGTTTCATTCAGTATCTCTATCTCTAGCCGTACGCTGTTGTGCAGTAATCTGTTTCTTTAGAAACTTCTTTAAAGTGATTCTATAGCATTGAGATTCCCTCCCATTATGAACTGTTCTGCTGACTGCATATCTGTCCAGCGAATGGTCAACTTTTTTTTTTTTTTTTTTTTTTTTTAACTTGAGCCAGAGGTCCGCTACATGCTCCTGCCCTGTGCTTAAGGTTTCAAGTTCCTCATTGAGAATGGCTTTACTGATTTATTATCTAGTTTACTGAATATGTACATCTTCCTGCTTGTTTTAGTTGTCCTTTGTACTTTGGTAATCATTGTTACGAAATCCACGTCATGGTCACTGACACCAGTTTCGATGCGGACATCCTCAGAGAGGTCAGGTCTACTTGTTGCCATTAGATCTAATATATTTTCATGATGAGTGGGGTTCAAATGTATTGGTTCTATGCAGTTTTCAGAGAAGGCATTTGGTATACACTCCTGGAAATTGAAATAAGAACACCGTGAATTCATTGTCCCAGGAAGGGGAAACTTTATTGACACATTCCTGGGGTCAGATACATCACATGATCACACTGACAGAACCACAGGCACATAGACACAGGCAACAGAGCATGCACAATGTCGACACTAGTACAGTGTATATCCACCTTTCGCAGCAATGCAGGCTGCTATTCTCCCATGGAGACGATCGTAGAGATGCTGGATGTAGTCCTGTGGAACGGCTTGCCATGCCATTTCCACCTGGCGCCTCAGTTGGACCAGCGTTCGTGCTGGACGTGCAGACCGCGTGTACGACGCTTCATCCAGTCCCAAACATGCTCAATGGGGGACAGATCCGGAGATCTTGCTGGCCAGGGTAGTTGACTTACACCTTCTAGAGCACGTTGGGTGGCACGGGATACATGCGGACGTGCATTGTCCTGTTGGAACAGCAAGTTCCCTTGCCGGTCTAGGAATGGTAGAACGATGGGTTCGATGACGGTTTGGATGTACCGTGCACTATTCAGTGTCCCCTCGACGATCACCAGTGGTGTACGGCCAGTGTAGGAGATCGCTCCCCACACCATGATGCCGGGTGTTGGCCCTGTGTGCCTCGGTCGTATGCAGTCCTGATTGTGGCGCTCACCTGCACGGCGCCAAACACGCATACGACCATCATTGGCACCAAGGCAGAAGCGACTCTCATCGCTGAAGACGACACGTCTCCATTCGTCCCTCCATTCACGCCTGTCGCGACACCACTGGAGGCGGGCTACACGATGTTGGGGCGTGAGCGGAAGACGGCCTAACGGTGTGCGGGACCGTAGCCCAGCTTCATGGAGACGGTTGCGAATGGTCCTCGCCGATACCCCAGGAGCAACAGTGTCCCTAATTTGCTGGGAAGTGGCGGTGCGGTCCCCTACGGCACTGCGTAGGATCCTACGGTCTTGGTGTGCATCCGTGCGTCGCTGCGGTCCGGTCCCAGGTCGACGGGCACGTGCACCTTCCGCCGACCACTGGCGACAACATCGATGTACTGTGGAGACCTCACGCCCCACGTGTTGAGCAATTCGGCGGTACGTCCACCCGGCCTCTCGCATGCCCACTATACGCCCTCGCTCAAAGTCCGTCAACTGCACATACGGTTCACGTCCACGCTGTCGCGGCATGCTACCAGTGTTAAAGACTGCGATGGAGCTCCGTATGCCACGGCAAACTGGCTGACACTGACGGCGGCGGTGCACAAATGCTGCGCAGCTAGCGCCATTCGACGGCCAACACCGCGGTTCCTGGTGTGTCGGCTGTGCCGTGCGTGTGATCATTGCTTGTACAGCCCTCTCGCAGTGTCCGGAGCAAGTATGGTGTTCTTTTTTCCATTTCCAGGAGTGTAGTTTCACTGGATGTCTTTTCACGCGCACAACTAACAATGTCGGAATTTTCCCAATTAATTGTTGGATGATTAAAGTTTTCACCGATGATAAGAGTATGATTGGGGAACTTACGTACAATTGAACTGAAGTTTTGTCTAAAGGTTTCGGTTAAACCAGAAGGTGAGTCTGATGGACGATAGAAGAATCCAACTATCATTTTATGCCCATCCCTGATACTGAGTGTCGTCCTAACAATCTCATATGCAGCATCAATTTCTATGTCGGTGGACCTGATTTATTGTCTAATGCGACAAACACACCACCTCCACTTCCCATTTGCCTATCCTTACGATACACTTACATTTTTCTCAAGAAACTGCTGTCAATTTCAGGTTCCAACCAGCTTTCTGTATCTAGTATTATATGAGTTTCACTGTTTTTCATGAGCCCTTCAAACTCTGGAACTTTGTTGCGAACGTTTCGGCAGTCTACCATTAGCATTTTAATACTCTCATGTCTGGGAGGCAATTCTTTCGATCTTACACTGATACTTCTGGATTCCCTACAGCTATCGTTATCTGGATTGGATGAACAGTCGCCTAATCTAAAAAAGCACTGTGTGCTCTCCACACACGATCAGCTACCTGAGTAGCAGCCTATGATGTGTAGTGCACACCTGACATATTTAGCCGGCTATACAGTTCTCAACCCTATGGTGCAGTTCCACGAAGTCGCAGCCTAGCTTGTCACAGAACCTTCGAGATCTTTGGTTCATTCCTTCCACTCGACTCAGAACCAGTGGACCCTGATCAGTTCTGGGGACAATGCTGCAAACAGTGAGCTTCGTTGAAACTCTACTATCGTTTAAGCAGACTACCGTCTGTGAGTCACAAAATTAAGTTACAACCGTCATACGCTGGAAGTTATCAATAAGAGCAGATCTGAGCTGGAACGTTCACATAAGGTTCGTTGTGGAGGAAGCTTATCCCAGAAAGCCATTAATTACATGCTAACTTAATTCACAAAAGAAGACACAAAACAATCTTTCTAGTCTTGAGTGTTGCTTGCCGATGTGGTACGATTAATAAGTGGTATTATTGGAGAGCTTGGAAGACGAGCGCTCGAGTTGGTTGGAGTTTCAAATGGTTCAAATGGCTCTGAGCACTATGGGACTTAACTTCTAAGGTCATCAGTCCCCTAGAACTTAGAACTACTTAAACCTAACTAACCTAAGGACATCACACACATCCATGCCCGAGGCAGGATTCGAACCTGTGACCGTAGCGGTCGAGCGGTTCCAGACTGTAACGCCTAGAACCGCTCGGCCAATCCGGCCGGCTGGAGTTTGTTTGGTTTTCTTTTACACGAGAGCGTTAGAGAAATGTTGAACAGGCTCCGCTGTATGGTGGTACCAGAAAGATATTAAGTAGTACGAGACCACTTACGCTTCAAATTCTACGACTAAACGTTCTAAGACGAGTAACGATATATTAGACTCTCCCCTCGTACTCATCTTTTAATGATCCTACTAACATAATTTAAGACGTTCTGTAGTTTACGAGTTGTGCATGTGTCCTTCTTGCTCACCATTTGCGACTGATGTCGGATGGTGCAGGGACGTGATATGCTGGTGAACTAGGTAGCCACCGCTGCGCACCACACAACTACGTTACTAATACAGCTGCAGATGTGAAATCAAGCCGTACTTCCTTGTGATAAACCTGCACGCTGAAACTGTATTGTAAAATAACATGTACGTATATTTTGTTAAAAGGGATTATCTTTTTCTTTATATATTTTTACGCAGTGTGATTCCTATTTAAAACTGTTACACGAAGTTACTAAGCACTGTTGTCTCAGGAATAAAACCGACATGCAGCCGTACCACAAAAATTATGGATTAATTTCATTTAGAAATCGTTGCTAATAGGCTTACGAATATTCTAACAAACACAAAATAATCAGGTATGGTTTTAGCAAGGACTTATTTGTATTAACTTCACCGTAAGTGAAAGATATGGACGTTGATCTTCTCTGCCATGAAATTTAGCTGTTTGACTATTACTTAAAATGAATGAAGATGTTTTGTTGAGTCAACCCGTATTTTTAACTTTATGTAATGGGTCCTGGCGTGAATTTCCATCGCAGTGTTAGATCTGTAACAGTACAGGCATGCACAGCGTATCCATGACCGCTACGGTCGCAGGTTCGAATCCTGCCTCGGGCATGGATGTGTGTGATGTCCTTAGGTTAGTTAGGTTAACTAGTTCTAAGTTCTAGGGGACTAATGACCTCAGCTGTTGAGTCCCATAGTGCTCAGAGCCATTTTTTTTTTCGTATCCATGCAGCAAGGTGTGTCCAGTAGAGTTTACTGCAGCTGTTAGCACGGAGTATTATAATCGTTGACAAACTGGATGGATGGGTTGGCCGTATCCAGGGCTGCATTATTGCGCAGGCCATGTAGGCTATAAGCCCACACCACAAACGTATCCTCACGATAAACATTTCAAAGATAAAGATGTGGCCCTTTTTTTAACGCGTTAGTGCGGTCCCAGTACAGCCGTAAAAGACGCAGACACTTATTTTGTATAGGTTCACTGGACTGAATTTTTCACTGGACACCTGATGCGATTTAAATCAGCATCCACCTCACATCAAATTGCCAGTGGCACCCAGTGAAACGCACCGCACTTCACTCGCAAAAACCGGTCATACTTGAAAGAGCAGTTAACAGAATATTGGCAATTTGAAATGAGTGCGTTTTCGTTTAAGCCCATTAAATCCATAAGTCATTTGTCTTGTGTTGTTAGTAGAAAAGCAGTAATAACACAATGGTTGGGTCAGGAGAGCTGAGTGATTTGAAACGTGGGCTAGTCACTGAAGGCCACCTAACAAATCCAACAGGCACACTCCAACCCGAAGGGCACGCACCGTCTGGCATTGAGGGGTGTCGTTGTAAAAAATCACACGAGAAGAGCACAAAGTAACACCCACACAATCCACACATTTCTGTAGTCAATTATGTGCAGAGACACTTGAGGTGCTGTAAAGAGTGACCCTGCTGGAAAGTGGATGACTTGAAACCAGTGATTTGGGGAGATGAATCACGCTACATCCTGTAGCACTCGGATGAAAGGATTTGCGTTTGGCGGATGCCTGGAGAACACTACGTACCACCATCGGTAGCATCAACAGTGAAGTATGGAAAAAGTGGTGTAACGGTACGAAAGTGTTTTTCGTGGTTAGGGAGCGGTGTCCTTATTGTGCTTCAGGAAACGCATAACGCCGAAGAATATGGACACGTATTGCCGCATGACGTGCTGCGTACAGTAGAGGAACAGTTTGGATACGATAATTGCACCCTCTCATGAAGCGCATCTGGGAGGCAAGGGTTTAGGCAACATTCCTGAAATGGATGGACCTGCACATACTCCCGATCTGAACCCTACGGAACACCTGAGTTATAAACTCGACTGCGTGCCAGAACCCAGTGCCCCATATCACTACCTTCTCTGGTTTTGGCTCTCGAGGAAAATTGTACTCCTAATTGAAAGTGTTCCCACCGGAATTCAAGCTTTCATAAAAGGGGATTGGTGGATACACCCATATTAATGTGGACTAATATGTGTCCAGATAAAAGGTGTTCAATAAGAGAATTTTGCTTCGTAATTATAAAAGAAAGGGGGGGCGGAAGTAGTACGAAATAAATGAGGATATTTCAACTTCAGTGTGTTAGTTGTTTTCTCTGTGTCTAGCGGTCTTCACGCTAAACATCCCACATAATCCACTGCCTGATAGTTTCTGTACGCTTGTAAATGCGTAAATGCGCTGGGAAGTGGACTACGCCTGTCAGGATAGACTAACAGCTTTGCGTCCAAGCATCCAAACTTCAACATCTGACCTACTGCTCAAGGGAAAGTGCGCATTAATGCCTGGCTTGTGCCACTAGTACTGGGAAGTAAAAGCATGCTGCTCGTAATAGCTATAATTATTAGTCTGAAAATGAAGTAAATATTGATGATGTTATGTTGTTCAGCACGCCGTCCGTAGCCCTCAAAGGAAATACCTGGCTGTATACCCCTGACATCCTGTATAATCACATAATAATACGTATATGCCACAGAACTCGTGTGAGGTATGTTGATGTGTAAAATATCTGAATCTGTTTCAACTAAATTGGCCCACTAATATCATTCTAAGCGTAACTTTCAATAGCACATGAGCTAAAGCTAAGTAATGATTTATGGGGTGACATAATACCATATTGCAGTGATTAATTTCATTTGCTTTTGAAGTACTCTTTAAGTGGTTGCGACATGTTAAGCTACAGGGAGAGATGAAATTTGGATATACGCGGTATTAAAAAATGATAGTGCTTCAGTGTTCACATTTGTTTTTAAGCCACATATTGTCTTTAATCTATACAAATAGGCACAACAGAATGAATGGATAACAAGTATAATGACAGAGTCTCGCAGATCTACTAGGGATCTATGGGTGTTAATCATTTATAATCTGAATCATTAGAGAAAAAGCAGATGAGCTTATACATGTTATCTGTTAGATACTGAATTGATGAAGAAGACTTAAGTTCCATAAATGTAAGATGAGGAGAAATATATTATGAAAGTCGGTATTCGTCTGGTCCATAATTTTGCTTGTGAGAATACGAAGCGTAGTTTTGCTCTCTGAATGTTAGATACGGGACACGTAGCAGGCTTTGCTTACACGGCCGTGTTCACCAATGACAGGTAATTCCTTAAGACGGATAAAATATTCCGAAAGAGTCGTGCCCGAAGTAACTAAATGAGATCCGCTGAAGGCGACGACTTTTTCATTTAAACAACACAAGGCGAGCTTTGACTAAAGTGCCACGTGGTGTTAGCTACCGACAAAGGAGCTGGGCCAAACCATTAAAGAACACATTAAAATCACACGAATATTGAATGGAAATGACTTTTTAGGTTCTATGGACAAATACGTTTTTAATTTAGGAATAAATCACTGCACGAAACACTACGCTGATTGATCTATGAGCACATGGGGATGCATCTTCTCAAAGACTAAGGCTACCTAACCAAAATCGCATTCTACACATGAACACTGATTAACTACTCTATGTGATCAAAAGTATCCGGACACCTGACTGAAAATGGCTTACAAGTTCGTGGCGCCCTGCATCGGTAATGCTCAATTCAATATGGTGTTGATCCGCCCTTAGTCTTGATGACAGCTTCCGCTCCCGCAGGCATACGCTCAGTCAGATCACGAAAGGTTTCTTGGGAAATGACAGCCCATTCTTCTCGGGGTGCTGCACTGAGGTGACGTATCGATGTCGGTCAGTGAGGCCTGGCACGAAGTCGGTGTTGCGAAACACCCCAAAGGTGTTGTTTAGGGTTCAGGTCAGGACTCTGTGCAGGCCAGTCTATTACAGGGTTGTTATTGTCGTGTAACCACTTCGCCACAGGCCGTTCATTATGATCAGGTGCTCGATCATGTTGAAAGATGCAATCGCCATCCCCGAATTGCTCTTCAAAAGTGGGATGCAAGAAGGTGCTAAAAACACCAATGTAAGCCTGTGCTGTGACAGTGCCACACAAAACAACAAGGGGTGCAATCCCCCTCCGCCGGCCGGAGTGGCCGAGCGGTTCTGGGCGCTACAGTCTGGAACCGCGTGACCGCTACTGTCGCAGGTTTGAATCCTGTTTCGGGCAGTGATGTGTGTGATATCCTTAGGTTAGTTAGGTTTAAGTAGTTCTAAGTTCTAGGGGACTTGATGACTTCAGCAGTTGAGTCCAATAGTACTCAGAGCCATTTGAACCAATCCACCTCCATGAAAAACACGACCACACCGTAACACCACCGCCTCCGAATTTGACTGTTGGCACTACACACGCTGGCAGATGACGCTCACCGGGCAACCGCCGTACCCACACATTGCCATCTGATCGCCACATTGTGTACCGTGATTCGTCACTTCACTCAACGTTTTTCCACTGTTCAGTCGTCCCTTGTTTACGCTCCTTACACCAAGCAAGGCGTCCTTTCGCATTTACCGGCGTGATGTGTAGCTTATGAGCAGCTGTTCAACCGCGAAATCGAATTTTTCTCACCTCCCGCTTAACCGTCATAGACTTGCAGTGAATCATGATGCAGTTTGAAATTCTTGTGTGATGATCTGGTTAGATGTCTACCTATTACACATTAGGACCCTCTTCAACTGTCAGCGGTCTCTGTCAGTCAACAGACAAAGTCGGCCTGTACGCTTTTGTGCTGTACTCGTCCCTTCAGGTTTCCACTTCACTATCACATAGGAAACAGTGGACCTAGGGATGTTTAGGAGTGTGGAAATCTCGCATAGAGAGGTATGACACAAGTGACACCCAATCACGTTCGATATCCGTGATTTCCGCCGAGTGCCCCATTCTGCACTCTCAAGATGTCTGATGACTATTGAGGTCGCTGATATGGAGTTCCTGGCAGTAGGTGGCAGCACAGTGCACCTAATATAAAAACGTATGTTTTTGTGGGTGTCCGGATATGTTGGATCATATAGTGTACAAACAAAAGTGTGACCGAAAAACAATTATTGAATTTTACCTCCCCCCGTCGGAGGTTCGAGTTCTCCCGCGGGCATAGGTGTGTGTATTGTCCTTAGCGTAAGTTAGTTTAATTTAGATTAAGTAGTGCGTAAGTAGTTTGGTCCCATAAGACCTTACCACAAATTTCCAGTTTTTGAATTTTACCTCCAAACGAAAACCTAGCGAAAGCAGCTACATGTCGGAACATCAAGTGAATGCATAACCCCAAACTACATCAGCATGCTCAAGGAAGATGCAGTCCCATTCTTACCACACACCGACCGAAATTAAAGTGCCTTCCCGGTAGCAAACTCCCACGGCATATCCTTACCAAGTGGTGGGGGGAATTAGTACCGTCACTCACTGACAACTGATGCATAACACTGTTGGAAAGGAACAGAACATCGCTGACACACACTGCATTTACCCATAGCCCAACAACTACCAGACTGCTATAATGCTTCATAGCTCATGCGTACTTGTGTTGATTCTCTGGTTCTCTGTGGAACTTTCAAAACAGACTGATTCATCAATTCGTCACTTAAGGGGTTTACTGTATGGAAGACGGGTGAGAAAGGTATCATTTTATAATAAAAACGCATTCTTCCGGTCATCCTTCCTCCACAGGCTCCTCATAACAGCAAAATAGTGAGATTCAACGTGACTCACGCATTGAGACGCCAAGTGACAAATCTTATGAAACGAAACTGACAGTACCCTTTCATGGATACTTTTATCAGATAGTGTAAAATTTTTTTCGTCTTGTCGAAGTCACGGATTCTTCAGCTCTTAAAACTGGAGAAAACCATTTTCAGACAACTCTATTTGTTAACCAGATATTACGTGAAATGTACGCAATGTCTTAAGATCCATTGTGTCTGACAACGGAGGCTTACTGACTTTGAACGTGATAGATACGTCATGCAAACACCGTGAAGGTTCTAATAGGAAAATTTATTGTTACAAAATTTTTTTTTGTTTTTGGAATGGTATCTTTTCCAGCTGGAAACAACTCTGAAAGTTTCTCAACATCCGTATTACGGCATTATAAGGGTAACGTAGTACACTGAACTGGTATGCTGGCTGTACCTTTCATTGTAGGGGAACAGCACCAATGTAACAGCAAAATAAACTTATTGCTGTGATAAGAGTTTTTAAATATTTTTCAGTATAATTCGTTGCTATGGATCGTCAGGAAAAATGAATTCATAGCCATAAAAGGACAGACAAATTTAAAATTTGATCATTTCTTTAAACCATACATCTCATATTAATTTTTCCAATTAAATCATTAATGTCAAATGCCGCGTTACAAAGGTTCAATTCGCTAAACTCCTCTAAAATCCTGTTTCTGTGGGATAATTATCACAAAATTTTCCCACTGAAGGTAAATACCACAGGTTCAGCTTGGTTAGGTTGGTTATAATTACGGTCCGGACTGGATTGACTCCAGTAGATGATGATGATGATGATGAGACAAAAATATCATCATTCAAATGGACTTAGACATTAGAGAACCCAAAGGAGGCGATTTCACCCTTTGCACATGACGATTGCACCATTTTTCTCTACCAATATACGAAATTCAACGAAAACCTGTATCATACTCCTCGTGTGTTTTTCCTGAATGACACATGTCGACATAACACATGAGTACTTGAGGCTGCGTTGGTCTTCCCCTGCCCCAGGAACTCGTCTGCGTGGTTGGGAGGTGAAGACGTGTTGCCAGCATGGAAGGTCTGACGTGGACAGACGGAGGTGTCTCCGGCAGAGAATGCTTATTCCTTTCCATCTGTCTATGTCATTCACTCGTTTTATCGTAGGGGAAAGCAGCGACGCCGGCTCGAATACGGTGAAAGCTAGATTTATGCTAGGAAGCGCGAGTTAACACGTTCGTTTACTTCTGTAGTACAGAGAGAAAGCGGTCGGCGTCGTATTGAGGATAGCGTTACGAAAATAGCGTGTATGTCGATATGGGGCAGCTGCAAGTACCTACGATGGCTGATATGTACTGTTTATAGGACGTTCTAAATTACCTTTGCTCTCTTTACAGTTACTAAATGACTGAAAAGCGAAAACTACCACTCAACCATAAACATAGGGGTTCGAAGGAATGCAAATTATTTCACGATACATCGATTCATTCAGGATAAAGGTATGATATTTCCTATCAACGCCGTATTTTAATTTGGACTGATTTCGCGTGCACTCTACATCTGTACTGACACACATATAGTCTTCTGGCTAATTTACAGTGGATGGCGGAGGGAAGTTTCATTTTAATAACTGTTTCGTGTGGGCTATAGCAGAAAGCTTCAGTCCTACCAACGCATTTCTGAATTCCTTCGGTGTCTGCTCTAAGGCCTGTTAGAGGACTGCTAAACACAGGAGCAGTACTATGGAATAGGTTGAACTAATGTCTTGTGTTCGGATTCCCTAGGAGATGCATTACGTTACTTCATCCGTTATAGCTTGAAACGTCTGAAATTATTTTGGTGCTTACGAATGAGGAAAAACATTGCAACCAGTCACACATTTCATTGACTGAACAGTTTCTTCATTTATTCCATAAATAAGTAGCTTGCACTTTTTTGTTTCATTGTCATTTGTACTACAGTTCCTCTTAATTCGTATTCTTCCCTTCTTTTTCTTTGATACAGATTTTACGTGTTTCCTGTCCCAACTGATACCGCTCAGCGGTACAGAATGACCAAAATAAATCTGTCCCGTAAAATGTAATTCTGACACGAAATAAATTACCCCACTTAATCAACGTAACAGACACAGCTCATTCTGCTCTCACACGCATGTGTATTTTGATTAATTTTCCGTAAAATGCAGACAACACTTTTCGGGACAGTTCATTTCGCCCCTACGTTTCTTCTTTGTGTATCTAAACGATGTGTCAGCCTCGAGAAGTTTACCACTAATGTTATAATTGCATGCTGTCAGGTTTTATCTCTTTTTCGTGGGAATTATCTACGCTGTCCAACACGTTAAGTGCAGCGAGCGCCAGAGACTGCCACGAATGGGACGTGATTTTTTTTCTGCCAGAGGACAGTCGCGGGTGTATTGGTGTTCTTTCTGCTTCAAATACAGCAGTAGCCACACGAAAGAGGATTACTCTGTACCATAAAGGGGAAGATTTTCCTGTAATAGAAGAAGAATTGTTCTGGGAGCTGCAGAGCATTCTCATAGTACCGTTTCATGAGAATTCATCTTCATCTGCTTCTGCCTGTATATTCTGCAAATTACACTTAAGTACCTGGAAGAGGTTTCATCGAAATACCTTCTTAATAACTCTATTATTCCACTCTCGAACTGTACGCGGAAAAAACGAATCCCTGTATCTTTCCCTGCGAACTCTGATTTACCTTATTTTATTACCATGATCGTTTCCCCTATGTAGGTCGGCGTCAATAAAATATTTTCGCATTCGGAGAAGAAAGTTGGTGATTGAAATTTGGTGAGAAGATCACGGAGAAACGAGAAACGCCTTTGTTTTAATGAGTTCCACCCAAATCCTGTATTATGTCCGTGACTCTCTCCCCTGTTTCACGATAACACAAAACAAGTTGCCCTTCTTCTAACTTTCTGGATATACGCCGTTAATTCTATCTGGTAAGGATCCCAGACCGCGCAGCACTACTCCAAAAGAGGACGGTCTAACTTATTGTAGGCAGTCTCTTTAGTAGATCTGTTACATTTTCTAAGTGTTCTGCCAATAAAATGCAGTCCTTGATTTCCCTTCCCCACAACATTTTCTATGTGTTCTTTGCAATTTAAGTTTTTCTTAATTGAACTTCCTAGGTATTTAGTTGAATTTGCGGCCTTTACATTTAACTGATTTATCGTGTAACTGAAATTTAACGGATTCCTTTTAGCACTCATGTGGATTACCTCACACTTTTTTCATTTTTCAGGGTCAAATGCTAAATTTCGCACCATACAGATATCTTTACTAAATATTTTTGCAATTTGTTTTGATTTTTCAATGACTTCACTAAACGATAAACGACAGCATCATCTGCAAACAACGTAAGTGGCCGCTCAGATTGTCTCCTAAATCGTTTATATGGATAAGGAACAATAGAGGGCTTATAACGCTACCTTGCGAAAAGACAGAAATCGTTTTTGTTTCACACAATGTCTTTCCATCAGTTACTAAGAACTGTGGCCTCTCTGAGAGGAAATCACGGATCCAGTCGCATAACGGAGACGATATTTCATAAGCACACAATTTCACTACGAGCCGCTTGCGTGGTACAATGTCAAAAGCTTTCTGGAAATCTCGAAATATACACTCCTGGAAATTGAAATAAGAACACCGTGAATTCATTGTCCCAGGAAGGGGAAACTTTATTGACACATTCCTGGGGTCAGATACATCACATGATCACACTGACAGAACCACAGGCACATAAACACAGGCAACAGAGCATGCACAATGTCGGCACTAGTACAGTGTATATCCACCTTTCGCAGCAATGCAGGCTGCTATTCTCCCATGGAGACGATGGTAGAGATGCTGGATGTAGTCCTGTGGAACGGCTTGCCATGCCATTTCCACCTGGCGCCTCAGTTGGACCAGCGTTCGTGCTGGACGTGCAGACCGCGTGAGACGACGCTTCATCCAGTCCCAAACATGCTCAATGGGGGACAGATCCGGAGATCTTGCTGGCCAGGGTAGTTGACTTACACCTTCTAGAGCACGTTGGGTGGCACGGGATACATGCGGACGTGCATTGTCCTGTTGGAACAGCAAGTTCCCTTGCCGGTCTAGGAATGGTAGAACGATGGGTTCGATGACGGTTTGGATGTACCGTGCACTATTCAGTGTCCCCTCGACGATCACCAGTGGTGTACGGCCAGTGTAGGAGATCGCTCCCCACACCATGATGCCGGGTGTTGGCCCTGTGTGCCTCGGTCGTATGCAGTCCTGATTGTGGCGCTCACCTGCACGGCGCCAAACACGCATACGACCATCATTGGCACCAAGGCAGAAGCGACTCTCATCGCTGAAGAGGACACGTCTCCATTCGTCCCTCCATTCACGCCTGTCGCGACACCACTGGAGGCGGGCTGCACGATGTTGGGGCGTGAGCGGAAGACGGCCTAACGGTGTGCGGGACCGTAGCCCAGCTTCATGGAGACGGTTGCGAATGGTCCTCGCCGATACCCCAGGAGCAACAGTGTCCCTAATTTGCTGGGAAGTGGCGGTGCGGTCCCCTACGGCACTGCGTAGGATCCTACGGTCTTGGCGTGCATCCGTGCGTCGCTGCGGTCCGGTCCCAGGTCGACGGGCACGTGCACCTTCCGCCGACCACTGGCGACAACATCGATGTACTGTGGAGACCTCACGCCCCACGTGTTGAGCAATTCGGCGGTACGTCCACCCGGCCTCCCGCATGCCCACTATACGCCCTCGCTCAAAGTCCGTCAACTGCACATACGGTTCACGTCCACGCTGTCGCGGCATGCTACCCGTGTTAAAGACTGCGATGGAGCTCCGTATGCCACGGCAAACTGGCTGACACTGACGGCGGCGGTGCACAAATGCTGCGCAGCTAGCGCCATTCGACGGCCAACACCGCGGGTCCTGGTGTGTCCGCTGTGCCGTGCGTGTGATCATTGCTTGTACAGCCCTCTCGCAGTGTCCGGAGCAAGTATGTGTTCTTTTTTCCATTTCCAGGAGTGTAGAATCAATTAGAAATCCTTTGTCAACAGCATTCAACACTTCGTGAGAGTAAAGATCTACCTGTGTTTCACAAGAACAATGTTTTCTAAATCCGTGTAGATTCTGTGACAATAGACCGTTCTCTTTGAGGTAAATAATAATGTTCGAAGACAGTGCACACTGCCAAATCCTGCTGCGTATAGACGTTAATGATATGGGCCTGTAATTTGTTGTACTATTACTACTATCTTTCTTGAATTATGGTGTGACCTGTACAACTTTCCAGTCTTTGGGTAAGGATCTTTCGTCCAGCGAGCGGTTGCATATGACTGTTACGTATGGAACTATTGAATCAGCAGACTCTGAAAGGAACCTAACTGGCATACTGTGTGGACCGGAGGACTTTCTTGTATTAAATGATTTAAGTTGCTTCACTACCCCGAGGATATCTACTTCTAAGTTATTCATGTTGGCAGCTGTTCTTGATCCAAATTCTGGAACATTTACTTCGTCTTCTTTGGCTAAGGAATTTCGGAATGACGTGTTTAGTAACTCTGCTTTGGCAGCACTGTCTTCAATAGTATTTCCATTGCTATCGCATAGAGAAGGTATTGAGTGTGTTTTGCCGCTAGCATACCTTACATGCGACCAGAATCTCCTTCGATTTTCTGCCAGTTTCGAGACAAAGATTCGTTGTGGAAAATAATGTAAGCATCTGGCATTCAAGGCAGCTCTAAATTTAGAGCTTCTGTAAAAGATCGCCAATGTCGGAGATTTTGCATCTGTTTAAATCTGGCATGTTTGCTTCATTGTTTCTGCAACAGTGTTCTGACACGTTTTATGTACCAAGGGGGATCAGCTCTGTCGTTGGTTAATTTATTTGGTATGAATCTCTCAAATTCTGTCGATTCTATTTCTTTGAATTCAAGTCGCATCTGCACTACACTTACGTTGCTAATCTGGAATGAGTGGAGGTTGTCTCTCAGAAAGGCTTCAACTGAATTTTTGTCTGCCCTTTTGAACAGGTGCTACTTATCTTAGAAGATAGATTAAGGAAAGGCAAACCTAGTTTCTAGCATTTGTAGACTTAGAGAAAGCTTTTGACAACGTTGACTGGAATACAGTCTTTCAATTTCTCAATGCGGCGGGGGTAAAATACAGGGAGCGAAAGACTATTTACAATTTGTACAGACAAAAGATTAGCCCATCCCCGATGTTATTCAATCTGTATATTGAGCAAGCAGTAAATGAAACAAAAGACAAATTTGGAGTAGGAATTAAAATCCATGCGCAAGAAATGAAAACTTTGAGGTTTGCTGATGACATTGTAATTCTATCAGAGTCAGCAAAGGACCTGGAAGAGCAGTTGAACGGAATGGACAGTGTCTTGAAAGGAGGATATAAGATCAACATCAACAAAAGCAAAACGAGGATAATGGAATGTAGTCGAATTAAGTCGGGTGATGCTGAGGGAATTAGATTAGGAAATGAGACACGTAAAGTAGTAAAGGAGTTTTGCTATTTGGGGCGCAAAATAACTGATGATGGTCGAAGTAGAGAGGATGTAAAATGTAGACTGGCTCTGGCAAGGAAAGCGTTACTGAAGAAGAGAAATTTGTTAACATCAAGTAGAGACTTAAATGTCAGGAAGTCTTCTCTGAAAGTATTTGTATGGAGTGTAGCAATGTATGGAACCGAAACATGGACGATAAATAGTTTAGACAAGAAGAGAATAGAAGCTTTCGAAATGTGGTACTACAGAAGAATGCTGAAGATTAGACGGGTAGATCACGTAACTAATGAGGAGGTACTGAACAGAATTTGAAAGAGGAATTTGTGGCACAACCTGACAAAAAGGAGGGATCGGTTGGTAGGACACGTTCTGAGGCATCAAGGGATCACCAATTTAGTATTGGAGGGAAGCGTGGAGGATAAAAATCGTAGAGGAGACCAAGAGATGAATACACTAAACAGATTCAGAAGGATGAAGATTGCAGTAGGTACTGGGAGATGAAGAAGCTTGCACGGGATAGAGTAGCATGGAGAGCTGCATCAAACCAGTCTCTGGACTGAAGATCAGAACAACAGCATATTTTTCGTTTATATTTGGAGGATTTGCGGGTTGTAAAATTCACTCGCTATTCCAACCCTGTGTTCACTACGCCCTGTATCCGTTTCGATGCTCGTTATTAGCTCAGGACTATTTCAGATTTTGCTTAACCGATCAGTCATGTTCCCGTTTCTTCGGGATTTTATATGCACATTACATGGCTGAAAATGCTGGATGGTGATAAACTTTTAATTATGAGCTGGAGGAAATGAAGCTGCGGTCATAAAATTTGCAGTGGTATCAGTCTTTCTCTAGGTATTCTAACCTGAATGAGACGTTTTCCGAACGATGGCTGACATTGCGCCCACCTTGGTCGTAGACGTCTGGAATTTGGCTGTTCATCTGACGTTCCGGTTCGAAAATGACCTCCTTGCTATTCTAGAAATGCCTGCTACACAATAGATTTTTAATCCGAAGAAACAGGAAGAACTCAGTGGGCACGATAACTTGCTGTGTCCCGTGCAGAATCAGCTGGGGCATTGTTTTGTAGCAAAAACACCTCTTTCGGCAGCTTTAAGCGACGTTCCATCTTGACAGATTCCCATAACCTCGTTACGAGTTGTCATAGTGTGCTCCTGTGAGGGTTTACCCCTTAGGAGCACAATCTGTTAGCACGACACGGTAGCGGTTCTAGAAAATACTCAGCATCACTGTTTCGTCATGATACTTGGGTCTTCACAATAAGTCAGTGGCTTACGCTCCTGCTTTGCCCCTTTGTCTCCCGCTGATAGTGAGGCACGAAGCAGTTGTCCATGGTTATCACGCGGCTAAAGAATTCATCTGGACAGAACTGATATTCGTCCGGTCGGTGGGTTTTCTGAGTGAGTGTCAAATAGTCGTGGATCCTAGCGAGTGGCAACCTTCGTCACGATCCAAATCTTTGTACAACTAGCCGATGTTTGATCTTCACTTTTTCCACTATCGCGTCGATTGTGATGCGTCGATCATTGATCACTACTTCTCTTGAGATTTCCAATTCTTCACAGAGAGTGATCTGCCACTTCGTTCTTCCTCTTTCATGTTTGTGTGACCACAGTGCATGTCTCTGAGCAACCTAACCATTGTGTAAAGGCGCGTACACATTATGTCAAATCAAATGGATTCGACCGAACGTTGGTTTCCATCGGACCTGCGTTCGACCTACTGTATTATCCTCACCAAACCAAGTGGGTGGGACCACGGGATTCTGCCATGTGGAGTCGCACCTGGCTCTGGTAACTTGTCGAGGTTTCTCCCATTTTGTTATTGTTGTAAACTGGCGTTTAAATTACAATTTCATCGGCCAATACCTCGAGTGAAGAAGAGGATGTAGCAGTCATCGAATTTTCACCATTTATTTTACTGCAAGAAGCTGATCAGTAAAAGAAGAAACGACATTGGTGAACGACCTGTCATTTCAAAATTAGGGAGCAATGTGATGAGGTAAAAGTAATGTCTGACCTTAAATCTGAACAGGAATATGGGCTATTTCATTTTTTCAGTGAAAGCTACAGATTTTGAAATGTTATCGAACTGTGTAGCCCCCAAAATTGCCAAAGATGACAACACTTTTAGCGGAGCTACACCTGAAGCAGATGGTCACTCTGAGATAATTAGTTATTGAGGATTCATGTTCAAGCATCTGTTCTGCAAGATTGTACCCGAAATTCAGCTATAATTCGAAGTATACAGGAATATGTTAACCTAATTTGACGGTTGAAAGACGTCAGTAGGCTCTATTTTCTTTTTCACGTCGTGCACTTCACTTTCCAGTAGTTCACTTATTTCCCTGTAAGCTTCCAATCTTTTCTGCTTTTTTTATGATCGCAGTTCTTAGAGTTGCATGATTATTCCCGTTCTCAATAAAACTCTCTCAGCTTTAATGCGTTCTCTATATTCCACTCTATACTCCAGTAATTTTAAACACAATAAAAACACGCACGTTCAATATACACAAAGAATCGCTAGTAAACCATCGAACACAGCGTCCGCACTAGAAGACGGGCCCTATGACCAACCCATTACCAATACTTTGCTGAAACAGCAGCCACGGCCAACCGCTTCGTTACCTCCTATCTGCCACCCCTACAAACCAAGAAACCACGCAAATCTGGGCCAACGAAGCGGTTGGCTGTAGTTTGTTGGCCTTCGTCGGCCTAGTGTGTACGCAACTATGATGGTGCATTGTTGCCGTACTCTTCCAGTAATTCGCTGTGGATCGTTGCATATTTGTTCCCCTTCAACAGCAGAAAACGAATCACAGCACGATACTCCACTTTATCAATGCCCTACGTTATTTTGTTTTGACTCCTCTAGCGACGTAGTACGGTACTACAGTGAGCGGATTTCGAAGCGTACTAGGGCTGCAGACATTTACCTGTAATGTAAACTAGAAATTAATTATGTAACTATATATTTTCGAGATGATAATCAAAACTATGGCTACCTGTTGCGTATCATTCGAAGTCCACTCTAAAAATTGCAGTTATGGGAAAAGAAGCAGTATGAGTTGGAATGTTCGACAAAGATGCAACAGCCAATCAAGTCGTAGTCGTAATGCTGATAGGCTGTGCTAATGACTTATTAAAAATTTTTAGGAAATATCCAAACGCGTAAAGTAGGCAATTGGAGCCTAAAGTTTACTGGATGGTAGACACTCGTTTCTTGACGGCATGTGGCATACAGATCATAGTGTTCATTTCTAGCAGTTTTAAATTTCTTAAGAGGTGATCTGCCATCAATATAGAGCATTGAAGTTACTTCACAAGTACAGAAAGATATCGAGAAATAATAAATAGTCGCGTCGTGTTTTGTTTACCGAGTGTTGTTTCTCCATATCCTGATATTCGAAAGCGCCTGTAATGCGATTTAGTGCCAGATATTATTATTTTACAGTACTTCCCATACAATTCAAACTGTCGAAAGTTATAGCCACTCTCAAACCTGACAAGCCTAAAAGCTACCGCCCTACAGCACTGTTCAGCTGTACATTTAAACTTTTGGAACGAGTCCTCCTAACCGGAATGGCATTGTTCGTCGAGCGGCTACCCCTCCTGAAGAAGCTGGCTTCAGACAAGGACTCAGCTGCACCGATGAAGTTCTTGTTCTAACTACCTATATTGAAGCAGGTTTTCAAGGCCATGTGAAATCAGCAACTGTCTTCATCGACCCGACAGCCGCGTATGACACTGACAAGAGGGACTGATCTACAAGCTACTGCAAGTTGTACGAAGCCGAGAAATTGTGGATCTAATATCCAGCATGCTTAGTGAAAGGCAATGTGAAGTGTTTCTAGGCAGCTCTAAAAGCCACAAACTGAAACTAAATAATGCACTACCATAGGGATGTTTTAGCGCCATCACTATGACATCGCACTGGTAGCACAGAGCAACAATTTCGAAGATGGTGAACGAATCCCTAAGAAGGATCTGGAGAAGATGTCAACTTTCTTTAAGACCTGGAGATTGATCCCAAGCACATCAAAAACTGAAGTCTCTTGTTTCCATCTAGCGAATCTTGCCGCGAACTACAAACCAAGAGTTCTGCTCAATGGACAAACTTTGAGGTACAATCCTTTCCCAAAATATCTCGGAATCACTCTAGATAGAACCCTGAGCTACAAAGAGCACATCACCAAGCTTTCTGATAAAGTTGTTCCAGGGAACAACATACTACATAAGCTCAGTGGTACCACCTGGGGAACCTATACTGACTGTCTGCGTTTAGCTGGCATCAGTCTTGTGTACTCTGCTGCCGAGTACTGTGTACCTGTCGGGTTGGAAAGTGTACATGTGAAGAAGATAGACACAAAACTGAATGACACAATGCGCTGCATTACCGGTTCCATCAAATAAAAAAAAATGGTTCAAATGGCTCTGAGCACTATGTGAGGTAATCAGTCGCCTAACTAACCTAAGGACATCACACACATCCATGCCCCATCAAATAAACCCCATGCCACTGGTTACCTGTATTGAGTCACATCCCTCCACCTCACTTAAGGCGGAAACAAGCTCTACTGAGGGAGGCCAAGAAACTCTCTGCATCACCCTCTCTACCACTGCACCAGGAATTCTGTCATCCGCCACAGCAACGATTGCGATCGAGAAGACCAGCAAGTGTTACTGCAGGACAACTCACCGCGGATGGTTTTGATCTAGATGAAAGCTGGAAGCATGAATGTCAACAAAAACATTGGGAACAAGAACCCCTCACCTTGATCCCACAAAGAAGCCAAAAGGTTTTGACCTACCGAGGAACCTCTGGTGCCGCCTCAACAGGTTAAGGATTGGACATGGTTGTTGTAGCTACTTGAGGTACAAATGGGGCTGAATTAGTTCACCAATGTGTGAATGCAATCAAGAAGAGCAGACAACTGAACATGTAGGTCCAACACTGTCCACTTCATTCATACCCTGGAATTCCCGACGACTTGTTCACTCTCACACGCAGCTTAATTAATTGGTTGAAAAGCACGGACTTTAAGGTTTAATGTTGTCTTATATCATATGTATACTGTATAAAATCACTTGCTTTATATCACCTGTATATTGTATAAAATCACCATACGATTAAGTAAAAAAAACAGTCGTATTAATGTGACTACCTGTCAAAAGCCTCAATAACCCCCTTTTGCAGCGTGGAGCGCTGCGAAACACGCAAGAAGAGAAATAGGGAGGCTCTTGAAGATACTGACAGGGATGTGGAGCTATGCCGCGGCCAGCTGCGCTGGGTTGAGGATCCACAGCGCATATAGCTCGATCGAGGTCGTCCACAGATTCTTGGCCCGTTTTAAATCTGGGGCGTTCGGTGCCCAGGAGAGTACGTCAAACACATCCTGGTTTAGATTAGATTAGTTTTTCGTTCCATAGATCCGTGTTGAGGAGATCCTCGTGGATGTGGAACATGTCACTTTTTTTTAAAGCTGAAATAACAATACTAATAGTATGAATATATACAATACGTCATTTGTTTCTATTAAAAAATTCGTCAATGGAGTAGAAGGAGTTGGCCACTAGTAAGTCTTTCAGGCTCCTTTTAATCTGATCTTTATTTGTAACTAAATTTTCTATGTTTGCTGGCAAATTATTGAAGATGAGTGTTCCTGAGTAGTGGACCCCTTTTTGAACTAAAGTAAGTGCTTTTAAGTCCTTGTGCAGATCATTTTGGTTCCTGGTATTGTATGTATGAACTGAGCTGTTTGTTGGAAAAAGAGATATATTATTTAGGACAAATTTCATTAAGGAGTAAATATACTGAGAGGCAGTAGTTAGTATACCCAGTTCTTTGAAGAGGTTTCTACAAGACGTCCGTCAGTTTACTCCACAAGTAATACGTATTACACGCTTTTGGACTCTGAAAACTTTTGTTTGACTTGATGAGTTACCCCAAAATATTATACCATATGACATTATGGAATGAAAGTAGGCAAAGTATGCAAGCTTTTTCACTTTTATGTCGCCTATGTCTGCTAACACTCGAATTGCAAATACAGATTTGTTAAGGCGTTTCTGCAGTTCTGTGGTGTGCTCCTCCCAACTGAATTTATTATCAAGTTGTAATCACAGGAATTTAAGACTGTCAACCTCTTCTATCTGCTCTTCTTCGCACTTTATGCATATGCTGGGTGGAAACCTCTTACAGGTTCTGAATTGCATATAGTGAGTCTTTTCGAAGTTTAATGTCAGTGAGTTGGCTTTAAACCATTTATTAATGACCATGAAAATATCATTAGCAGATCTTTCTAGAACTACACTCGACATACTATTTATTGCAATATTTGTGTCATCTGCAAACAAAACGAACTCTGCTTCTGGCAGTGTAACTGCTGGTAGATCATTAATGTACACAAGAAAAAGCAATGGCCCTAAGATGGATCCTTGTGGGACACCACATGTAATTTCTTCCCATTCTGATGATGACAGATGACTTAATTCACTAGTCCCTTGCACTGACACCCTTTGTTTCCTGTTAGCTAGGTATGACTTTAACCATTTTGCAGCACTGCCCGTGACACCATAGAATTCTAATTTATTGAAAAGGATGTTGTGGTTTACACAATCGAATGCCTTTGACATATCACAGAAAATACCTGCTGCTTGTAACTTGTTATTTAATGAATTAAGTACATTTTCACTGTAGGTGTAAATAGCCTTTTCGATATCAGAACCCTTCATAAATCCAAACTGTGTTCTTGATAATATGTTATTTGTGGTCATATGGTTGAGAAGCTGCCTCTACATTACTTTTTCTAAAATTTTTGAGAATGCTGTCAAAAGAGAAATCGGTCTGTAGTTTGATGGCATCTCTTCATCCCCTTTCTTGAATAGAGGCTTAACATCTGCATATTTCAGCCAGTCAGGAAATGTCCCAGTTATAATTGACTGGTTACACAAGTAACTTAAAATTGTACTAAACTTACAAGAACGTGCCTTAATTAACTTTGTTGGTATTTCATCGTAACCACTAGAATGCTTTGTTTTTAAAGATTTTATTATGGAAGTTATTTCTTTTGGTGAAGTGAGTGACATATTCATGTACCTCAAGCTATTTGTAAAGGCTAGTTTCAGATATTCAAGGGCATTATTTACTGATCCTGACAATCCCATTCTATCAGTAACGGATATAAAGTAATTGTTAAATAGATTAGCTACACTATGCCCATCAGTTACTAATGTGTCATACTCTTCGAACCATGCATGTATACTGCAAACAGGGTGACGCGTTGAATTGTCTTGCTGGAAGTTACGGAGGCCCATCGTGCCGATGGGAAACAAGCTGCGCGTAGGGGTGGATGTGATCTCCAATGATAGGGGTGTACTTCTGTTGATCCGCTGTGCATTCCAGAATGACGAGACCATCCAGGGAGTCCCACGAAAACATTTCCCAGACTATAACACTGCCTCCTCCGTCCTGGTCCCTTCGGACGATTGCAGAGTGTTTGCCTTCATACGTTTCGTGCCGTACCAGCCAACGACCATCTGTTCGATGGAGCATAAAACGCGATTCATTTGCAAACGCCGCCGGTCGCCGTTCACTGAAGCTCCAGTTGCGGTACTGTCGTGCAAATTGCAGCCTTTGTCGCATTTGGACAGCAGTCAGTACGGGTGCACGAACCAGGAACCCGCTATGGAAGCCCATACGTAGGAACGTACGCTGATCGGTCGTTGAGGAGACACTGTTGGTAGCCGCTTGGTTCATCTGTGCTGCCCGTTGCTCAACATTTTTCGTCTACTCGCCAGTACACGCAGCCGTCATTCAATAATGCCGTCTATTGTCTGTGGTGCGCCACAGTTCTTTCGGCGCCGGTTTTTGATAGCGCCATTTTGCCATTTTGACTTGAACTGCGGCGACAAACGAAAGGTTTACAAACTTACTGAGTGGTTATTGCACGTTGATGTTGAACATAGGCGATGGTATAATTACTGTGAGTAGACCGTGTACATAGCGACAATCTTCTTCTAGTTTCCAGAGGTATTAATTTCGGGAAGAAGATCTGTCCAAGAAATCGACTGGACTACGAATATAAATTGAAAATAAAGTATGTTATTTCTATACCTATATCTGCATCCAAGTACATACATATGTGACGTATGGCGGAGGGCACCGTATACTACTGCCACTCATGCCCATTCCTGAAGCACATGGAGTGAGAGAAAAACAACTAACTGCATGCTTTCGTACGAACGCTAATTTCTTCGTGGTTCTCAATTGAGATGTCGGTTGGTGGCAGTAGTAGCGTGGAACTTAAATTATTTGAATTTGTGCGACCGTATTTCACACTTTTGTCGCGAGTCTGACTTGAATCGATTTGGAGATTATGTGGAGACTTCCTGCGGCGCATAGTTTGCAGTTCTGTGAGAGGATTAGGAGTCCAACAGAATGCAATAAAATAGCTACAGAGCTCGTATTAAAGACTTGTGAGTATCCAAAATCGTCTCGTTTGTGGAAACGATAACCCGAAGCTGTTGGGAGTTATAACCGCTATCCTTTTGCTTTAAATTTTGTATGCTGACAGTTATATATGCTGCACTTCACAGTCCATGATCACATATGTTACATGTATAACAGTAGAGGCCTTCCACTGTTATACTCTTCAGCGTCTATACCGCTTCCGATACACATAGTTACACATTTTTCACGCAGAGTTGTTTAGCCTTTGCTCCGATACAGTTCTAAATCCTGGTAAAAGTAGTTTATATTCCTGATCAAATGTTTCACGAATTGGCTGCGCTGTTCACAAACTGTTTGATAATCCCCTCACTTATTGTTCTATCGGAGGGCTAATTCTTTAGACTGTGTACTAACCATCGTATTGTGTGCTGCAGTGCGTTAATCCGGAATTGACGACTTGTACGGGAAATAATAACATGACTCGTTGCATAACAGTAAAACGTAATTTACGACGACTGCGTGCTTAGGCATCCAGTACCACATACCACCGGAATTTTACCACTGACTTGCAGAATTCATGCCATGTAGAGTTATTGCTCTACTGCATTCCATTTGAGGACCAATATGCTATTAATCAGGCTGTCATAACGTTTTGGCTCATCAGTGTCTCTAGTCATTATCGAATTGAGCCATGCGACAAGATGTTTACAACTGTGGACTTTTACTGAACCTACTTCGCAAATTAAGGTGTGCAAAGAACGGACACAGGTAAATTTTCCTTCGCCGATCGTGGCGTGATTTACATTGCATAGCAACATCACGTGTGTTATTCTTCTTTTCATCCTACATAACAGGTTAAGCACGGCGAAAGGTCTTAGGACACAGAACTCTTAGTACTTATGGGTAGCAAAGTGTCGAATAGTATATGCAGTGCTGGAGTTCTTTTGGTACGATGGAAAAGTAAATATAATGATTCTTCATTGGCTGAGCGAAGATTCACACGGCAAAACGTGAAACTGGTTCCTGATAAGAATTATGCCGTCCTTCAATTGAACAATAGGCAGCGGCAGGGGACCACCAACTGCCAGATCACGTGAATACAGATATGAAGATTTGTATAATCAGCAGTCAGTTCACAAATCCAATAATCCCAAACTGTTTCGGAGTGTTTTAATAAACCGGCTTTAAATATCTGAGCAATTTTCTACCTTTTGAGGTCACGCCTATTCATCTCACCGAGAGTACCTAGGATAATTCTTGAGGGACATAATATTTCTCTCTGCGTATTTTAGGTGACTGCTGAGACATCTTGAATCAATTTCTGAATAACGGCTCCGGTAGTTGCAGCTGTCATAAAGCTGAAAGGCCACGAGAGACTGCTTTAGACTCATCTGCCCGTTTAAATAGATTTAAATTATTCGACTGCGTCTGACGAACAGACAGATGACGACAGCTGAAATATGGCAGAGGTTACTGGCAGATGATCGTCACAAACGAATTACTGTAATCTGGGTTGAGAATTCGATTTACCACCTGTCGTTTAATGCTGACACCATACCACAGGCAACAGAGACTTGCGTGGTATGAAGCCAGAGTCAACTAGAATACTGTGTGGAATCTTACGGTGTTCACAGTTGAGTGTCGCTTCCTTTGTGACTCTCAGATCGGCGGCAACGTGTCCGTAGACGAACTGATGAAAGATCACAGGAAACAGCGGTTCTCGAGACCCATACCTTTCCAACTCCTAGAATCGTGGTGTGAGGAGCTGTTGAATATGACAGCAGGACTGATTTGGTGATTACTGAAGGGAGACTGACCACTCTCAAGTTTGTGGCAAACCCTTTTGTGGTATTCTTCATGACCAGGATACAAAATGGCATAATCCAGTAATGTAAGGCAACACCGCATTCTGCAGTTCACACCACAAACGCTCTGAATATTCTACGGATCCTTCACTGACCCCTGATTTGTCACCAATAGAACATGTATGTACTGCGATGCGAATGCATATGATTTCATGCAACCCTACACCCAGCAGTTTTCATGGACTGACAAAATGTGTTTCAGGCATGGCAAGAATTTCGTGAAGATGACATTCGCATGTTGTTTGCTTCCGCGCAACAACGAACACAACGGTGTACTCGAGTACGTTGGGCTCTAACATACATATATTGGTGACTGGTATCAGTTCCGAATATAATGGAAGGTTAAACATGTATTGCCCACTATCTGATAAAAATCTTCACAAAGTTATATTGGGTGTCCGAGGGGGAATGGTCCATGTTCAGGGATATGAGAGGAAATATCATTCGAAGCGAAAAAATCCAGTAAATATGGCATACGAACTGCATGCTTAAAGAACTAGGAGTCCTTATTCACCTTCGATTCTGTGAAACAAATCTCTTCTACGGCAAATTCTTGGTTTTCCATGTTTTGAAGGGTGGTGCTATGGACCGAACAAGAAAAAAAATTCCCAGTAAAATGGGCTCTGAAGTGCATACCTTAAGACCTGTGAGCAACTGTTCATCTTCGCTACTGTGAAACACATCTCTTCTACTGCACAAGTTCTCATAGTTCTCAATGTATGAATTTTAGAGCCCGTGTTTATTAGATAATTTTTTTCGTTTTTAGGTCCACACTACTTCCCCACAAAATACGGAAAGCAAAGGGCTTGAAGTAGAGTATTCCATTGTGCCAAAGATGAAAAATTCTCATAGTTCTTAAGGCATGCACTTTAGAGCCCATGTTTAGCGGAATTTTTTGCTTCGAATGGTCGTTCCTGTCATTTTCATGATTGCTGACCATTTCTCCTGAGACACCAAGGAGAAATAAAATAATTCCACGAATTATATTGTACCACCTGTAGAGGTGACACGCTGTATTGGAATATTTAAAATCTTCAATTATGAACAATGTGGGATTCGAACTCGCGACCTCCAAAGTGGGAAGCAACGACATTATCCGTTATAAATTACGACTCCAAATGAGTGTTTGTATAAATACACTCGCCGCCCGTAGCAGTACGACAAACAAGGAACCTCCTGAGTGAGAGGTCGCCAGTTCAATCTTAAGTCAGGCACATTAGAAAGTGTTAACAATGATGACAGGAAAAGTATTAGCTGCTAATGACTCACCATGTGCATCAAGAGGGAGACAGAAAATGAATGTCTGCGAGTTGCAGAGATCAATCATATATGGGGTGTACGTATTACACTTCACAAAATGGACATCTTCGACATTCATAAAATGTTCAAAACAAACCATTAACTTGCACCATGAACATCGAATGCAGAATGGATCGCCACAGTGATAACAAAGTTTCTCACCGTCAAAATCGAAGGTGAACTCCTTCGGAGTTTGAAACCGCGCAGGACGGTTCGGCTAGGTACCCATTGTTAAAGAATGCTTATAGAATCGTATTGGTGTAACGGGGTGATGAGAATTGATGGAATATGATGGAACCCAACTGAATGCGTGGAGCTTATCGTGCAACTGGCTATCCTTTAAGGCGTAGCTGCAGCTAGTGTAATATGTTTTATAGGCAGGGAAAAACAAAATTCAAGAGGCTGAATTTGTCCAGTCGTTCCAAGTGGTGCGAACTGCAGTGTCACGCACATTTCAGGGGAGATAGTTTGCTGTAAAGGAGTATGATTTTTGTTCGCAGACCAGGAATCAAGCAAAAGTTAGTTATTCTCGCCAGCTATTGGCCAAAAGTATTTGCCATTTCCCCTCTCTTGCTTGCTGTGACGTAAATACCCTTGCAATATCAAGCAAATGAGAAATAATCATAGAGGCAAAGCACCTACGTACAACTTACCGCAGGACAACAAATAACTTTCCAGCCAATTTACCATTCAGATTAACAGTCGGTACAAGACCTAGATACAACTCTTTTAGTACCACTAATTTGCAGGGTTCCTTTCATATACACGTGCATTTCAAATTCAGACTGGTCGGAGTTGAAAACAGATTCCATAATGAACAACGGTATGTGTTTGTTTATCTCATCTACAAATTTTCGGGCCGTTTCCGCAGTTTGCTATGCATCGTCAAGTTAACGCTCTCTTTGAAATTGTGTTATCTTACCACTTCCAATACTGTAGCACTGTTTGAAGTTATCCAGCCAACCACTGCTTCCCCAGCCAGTACTGTGGTTGCATGGTAGACAATATGTGGGGCGTCGAATGCCGTAAACATCATTGGTCTTTTGCTACCTCGCACTCAAGGGGTTGCGTGTAAGAAAAATGGTTCAGATGGCTCTGAGCACTATGGGACTTAACTTCTGAGGTCATCAGTCCCCTAGAACTTAGAACTACCTAAACCTGACTAACCTAAGGACATCACAAACATCCATGCCCGAGGCAGGATTCGAACCTGCGACCGTAGCGGTCGCGCGGCTCCAGACTGTAGCGCCTAGAACCGCACGGCCACTCCGGCCGGCTGCGTGTAAGAATGTGTGCTGCTGGTCGTCAGCGTTTTGAAGGCGATACACCCTGGCTTACCTCCACTCGAATTTATCTCGAATTCAACGATTTCGCGAGTCTTTCTATCGTTTCAAAATAATTACTTGCACCGCATTTTGAGTTAAAATTGCAAAGAGAGGAGATAGGGGGAATTAAACGAATTAATGCGAGTTAGTAAGGTTGCGAGTTAGGTGACAGTTGTATTGAGAATATCCTGAGGATCCGTTCGCTATCGGATGGCAGAGCAACGCGGCGCTTGCGTTAATGAGAGAGGAGCTGCAGCGACCGGCTTACGTAAGGCGTTCCGATTTCACCAACTGCCGGCCGAGACAGACTTTCTACCGTTACACAGCTCCTTCGCGATTCTCTACAGTTTCCCCGTGCCGCGACAGCTCTGCTCCATTACGAGGAATTCTCCAATCAATCCGCTTTACGGTTCAGCGGCGACATGATTCGGCTTGGCAGGAAATATGGAGGCTCCTCCGCTGCGCGCAGCCCCGGATTACGAATGTATCACGTCACGTCTGGTTCGCTCCGCCCCAGTGGCACGCAGAAGTTGAGGGGTCGCCCGCCACGTCTGCGACGGACCAGCCGCCGGCGACACCTGCGTCTCTACGCCGAATGTAGCACGTATCGACTCGCTTCACTCAACTATAATTCACCGCAGATTATGAAGACTTCCGAGCTAGTTAACTGTCGACAATACACTAGAGGGAAATGTGATGGACTCTTCTAAAGACGTGACTGAAGCATACTTTTAGTGTGTAAGGCTGCTGGTCGGTCGTGTTGGTGGTGGTGCTATCTAGTTTCTTACAATTGTGTGTCGCGCAAAGGTGCGCACTTAAAAATTTTCTCTTTTTCCCTTCTGCTTTCCTGATTGCATGACAATGAAAATTGTACAAATACACCTAGCATTATAAAATGGTTCAAATGGCTCTGAGCACTATAGGATTTAACATCTGGGGTCATCAGTCCCCTAGAACTAAGAACTACTTAAACCTAACTAACCTAAGGACATCACACACATCCGTGCCCGAGGCAGGATTCGAACCTGCAACCTTAGCGGTCTTGCGGCTCCAGTCTGAAGCGCCTAAAACCGCTCGGCCACCCCGGCCAGCCTAGGATTATACTTCGACGCTATAAGTTCTACATTGTTTATATGACGCATTAAAGTTATGTTTAATACACTCCTGGAAATTGAAATAAGAACACCGTGAATTCATTGTCCCAGGAAGGGGAAACTTTATTGACACATTCCTGGGGTCAGATACATCACATGATCACACTGACAGAACCACAGGCACATAGACACAGGCAACAGAGCATGCACAATGTCGGCACTAGTACAGTGTATATCCACCTTTCGCAGCAATGCAGGCTGCTATTCTCCCATGGAGACGATCGTAGAGATGCTGGATGCAGTCCTGTGGAACGGCTTGCCATGCCATTTCCACCTGGCGCCTCAGTTGGACCAGCGTTCGTGCTGGACGTGCAGACCGCGTGAGACGACGCTTCATCCAGTCCCAAACATGCTCAATGGGGGACAGATCCGGAGATCTTGCTGGCCAGGGTAGCTGACTTACACCTTCTAGAGCACGTTGGGTGGCACGGGATACATGCGGACGTGCATTGTCCTGTTGGAACAGCAAGTTCCCTTGCCGGTCTAGGAATGGTAGAACGATGGGTTCGATGACGGTTTGGATGTACCGTGCACTATTCAGTGTCCCCTCGACGATCACCAGTGGTGTACGGCCAGTGTAGGAGATCGCTCCCCACACCATGATGCCGGGTGTTGGCCCTGTGTGCCTCGGTCGTATGCAGTCCTGATTGTGGCGCTCACCTGCACGGCGCCAAACACGCATACGACCATCATTGGCACCAAGGCAGAAGCGACTCTCATCGCTGAAGACGACACGTCTCCATTCGTCCCTCCATTCACGCCTGTCGCGACACCACTGGAGGCGGGCTGCACGATGTTGGGGCGTGAGCGGAAGACGGCCTAACGGTGTGCGGGACCGTAGCTCAGCTTCATGGAGACGGTTGCGAATGGTCCTCGCCGCTACCCCAGGAGCAACAGTGTCCCTAATTTGCTGGGAAGTGGCGGTGCGGTCCCCTACGTCACTGCGTAGGATCCTACGGTCTTGGCGTGCTTCCGTGCGTCGTTGCGGTCCGGTCCCAGGTCGACGGGCACGTGCACCTTCCACCGACCACTGGCGACAACATCGATGTACTGTGGAGACCTCACGCCCCACGTGTTGAGCAATTCGGCGGTACGTCCACCCGGCCTCCCGCATGCCCACTATACGCCCTCGCTCAAAGTCCGTCAACTGCACATACGGTTCACGTCCACGCTGTCGCGGCATGCTACCAGTGTTAAAGACTGCGATGGAGCTCCGTATGCCACGGCAAACTGGCTGACACTGACGGCGGCGGTGCACAAATGCTGCGCAGCTAGCGCCATTCGACGGCCAACACCGCGGTTCCTGGTGTGTCCGCTGTGCCGTGCGTGTGATCATTGCTTGTACAGCCCTCTCGCAGTGTCCGGAGCAAGTATGGTGGGTTTGACACACCGGTGTCAATGTGTTCTTTTTTCCATTTCCAGGAGTGTAAAATGTTACAAATGAAGAAAATGGATCTTTTCCTCAGGTTTGTGGTAAACATCCTATTGTTATGGGCCAAAACCCCCCACTAGAAGAAGTTATTATAATTATAACAGACTAAATGAAAATTAAAGCCTTTGCCAGGTACTGCCATTATTGTTTTTGTTGTCCTCAGTCCTGGGACTGGTTTGATACAGCTCTCCATGCTACCCTATCCTGTGCAAGTTTCTTCATCTCGCAGTACATACTGCAACCTACATCCTTCTGAATCTGCTTAGTGTACTCATCTCTTGGTCTCCCTCTACGATTTTTACCCTCCACGCTGCCCTCCAATGCTAAATTTGTGATCCCTTGGTATAATTTTTTACTATATCAAAATCATCACCATCACCACAGTCATCATCAACAACGTCTCCATCATCGTCATCTTATGGAAAACATGACACCAACACATCACAAATTTAAATACAAAACATTTTAACACAAGGAAATACTGCAATACTATCAGTGTTATTTATTTACTCTTTCCTACAGAAACTTTTCTGCAGTTTTTTCGGTAAAGACTTCATTCCAGTTCGTTTTCTTAATAGACTGTATGGGGTGGAAAATTATATTTAGACTGCAAAGTTTCGAAGTTGCTGAGAAAAGTTCCATTTGTGCTTTATTGAAGCCCTTTATCATCCAGATCATGATTTTCTGCAGTTTCCTCAAACTTAAATTATTATGAACGGTAAACGAGCGAGCCCAGTCTTCCCCTGCCACTTGGATTTTTTTATTAAACAGGTGGTTTACGTCTTTACTTTCGGCAAACTTACTTGCTAAATGTCGGATGTGTTTAAACGTAAGGCCCCGGATTGGGACAGCGCTCCGTCAATTTTGTTTCCTCTGTCTCAGAAAAGACTCCCTTGAGAAACCGCAATGATGTGCTTTAAGTATTTTATGTAATTCGGATTCGTTACATCCAAGCCTATTTCTGACGAAGGGTTCATTTTCTATGAGCTACTTACTCTTAGCATCCTCGAACGTAGACAACGGCGTGGAGGACGTTTTACTCTCGTATATTCTGCAACATGAAGTTGAACTAGTCTTATTAACACTGAATCAATCGACGTGAAATAGAGAACTATAAATTAAGATCCGTTGAGTATTAAAACCCAAGAAAGAAAAGACAAATGTTTTCGCTCAAGAGTACGCATGCTGACATTTGCTCCTGCTAGTTCATAGGATCTTTGCCCTATAGCGCTGGTTTTTGAACTTCTGGTAGCAGCTACCATATAATACGGCAACTTGCTAAACTAACAACTAGTCTGACTTACGTAATTAATACTATGAATTAATAATTCTTTTAGATTTTGTTATATCAAACAGATAGCTATCGATTACCTGTTAAATGGGTAGATCGGAAGTTCCAAAAAAATTACTCACCTCACATCACGAAAACTTCAAAGCGCAAACCATTAACACAACACGACCAGACCCTTCCACCGTAAAAGCTCTGAACTGAAGGTGCACCGCTGCCACACAACACAAATAATAAAAGCTCTAGATTCGGATTTTTCCCCCATGCGCTACTGTGATCCCACTTTCTCTATTGTATTTTACGACGGCGAAGTGATACAAAGACGGAATTTTAATAATTAAATGCTTCATTTGACTCTATAAAGAAATAAATGTTGGAGGAAATAAAATAAGTTATTAATATAGTTTTTTGTTGTTGTTGTGGTCTTCAGTCCTGAGACTGGTTTGATGCAGCTCTCCATGCTACTCTATCCTGTGCAAGCTTCTTCATCTCCCAGTACCTACTGCAACCTACATCCTTCTGAATCTGCTTAGTGTATTGATCTCTTGGTCTCCCTCTACGATTTTTACCCTCCACGCTGCCCTCCAATACTAAATTTGTGATCCCTTGATGCCTCAAATCATGTCCTACCAGCCGATCCCTTCTTCTAGTCAAGTTGTGCCACAAACTTCTCCCCAATCCTGTTCAATACCTCCTCATTAGTTACGTGATCTACCCACCTTATCTTCAGCATTCTTCTGTAGCACCACATTTCGAAAGCTTCTATTCTCTTCTTGTCCAAACCGGTTTTCGTCCATGTTTCACTTCCATATATGGCTACACTCCATACAAAAACTTTCAGAAACGACTTCCTGACAAATCTATACTCGATGTTAACAAATTTCTCTTCTTCAGAAACGATTTCCTTGCCATTGCCAGTCTACATTTTATATCCTCTCTACTTCGACCATCATCAGTTATTTTACTCCTTAAATAGCAAAACTCCTTTACTACTTTAAGCGTCTCATTTCCTAATCTAATCCCCTCAGCATCACCCGATTTAATTTGACTACATTCCATTATCCTCGTTTTGCTTTAGTTGATATTCATCTTATATCCTCGTTTCAAGACACTGTCCATTCCGTTCAACTGCTCTTCCAAGTCCTTTGCTGTCTCTGACAGAATTACAGTGTCATCGGCGAACCTCAAAGTTTTTACTTCTTCTCCATGAATTTTAATACCTACTCCGAAATTTTCTTTTGTTTCCTTTACTGCTTGGTCAATATACAGATTGAATAACATCGGGGAGAGGCTACAACCTTGTCTCACTCCTTTCCCAACCACTGCTTCCCTTTCATGCCCCTCGACTCTTATAACTGCCATCTGGTTTCTGTACAAATTGTAAATAGCCTTTCGCTCCTTGTATTTTACCCCTGCCACCTTCAGAATTTGAAAGAGAGTATTCCAGTTAACGTTGTCAAAAGCTTTCTCTAAGTCTACAAATGCTAGAAACGTAGGTTTGCCTTTTCTTAATCTTTCTTCTAAGATAAGTCGTAAGGTTAGTATTGCCTCACGTGTTCCAACATTTCTACGGAATCCAAACTGATCTTCCCCGAGGTCGGCTTCTACCAGTTATTCCATTCGTCTGTAAAGAATTCGCGTTAGTATTTTGCAGCTGTGACTTATTAAACTGATAGTTCGGTAATTTTCACATCTGTCAACACCTGCTTTCTTTGGAATTGGAATTATTATATTCTTCTTGAAGTCTGTGGGTATTTCGCCTGTCTCATACATCTTGCTCACCAGATGGTAGAGTTTTGTCATGACTGGCTCTCCCAAGGCCATCAGTAGTTCTAATGGAATGTTGTCTACTCCCGGGGCCTTGTTTCGACTCAGGTCTTTCAGTGCTCTGTCAAACTCTTCACGCAGTATCGTATCTCCCATTTCATCTTCATCTACATCCTCTTCCATTTCCATAATATTGTCCTCAAGTACATCGCCCTTGTATAAACCCTCTATATACTCCTTCCACCTTTCTGCCTTCCCTTCTTTGCTTAGAACTGGGTTGCCATCTGCGCTCTTGATATTCATACAAGTGGTTCTCTTCTCTCCAAAGGTCTCTTTAATTTTCCTGTAGGCAGCATCTATCTTATCCCTGGTGAGACAAGCCTCTACATCCTTACATTTGTCCTCTAGCCATCCCTGCTTAGCCATTTTGCACTTCCTGTCGATCTCATTTTTGAGACGTTTGTATTCCTTTTTGCCTGCTTCATTTACTGCATTTTTATATTTTCTCCTTTCATCAATTAAATTCAATATTTCTTCTGTTACCCAAGGATTTCTATCAGCCCTCGTCTTTTTACCTACTTGATCCTCTGCTGTCTTCACTACTTCATCCCTCAGAGCTACCCATTCTTCTTCTACTGTATTTCTTTCCCCCATTCCTGTCAATTGTTCCGTTATGCTCTCCCTGAAACTCTCTACAACCTCTGGTTCTTTCAGTTTATCGAGGTCCCATCTCCTTAAATTGCCACCTTTTTGCAGTTTCTTCAGTTTCAATCTGCAGTTCATAACCAATAGATTGTGGTCAGAATCCACATCTGCCCCTGGAAATGTCTTACAATTTAAAACCTGGTTCCTAAATCTCTGTCTTACCATTATATAATCTATCTGATACCTTTTAGTATCTCCAGGATTCTTCCAGGTATACAACCTTCTTTTATGATTCTTGAACCAAGTGTTAGCTATGATTAAGTTATGCTCTGTGCAAAATTCTACAAGGCGGCTTCCTCTTTCATTTCTTCCCCCAAATCCATATTCACCTACTATGTTTCCTTCTCTCCCTTTTCCTACTGACGAATTCCAGTCACCCATGACTATTAAATTTTCGTCTCCCTTCACTACCTGAATAATTTCATTTATCTCGTCATACATTTCATCAATTTCTTCTTCATCTGCAGAGCTAGTTGGCATATAAACTTGTACTACTGTGGTAGGCATGGGCTTTGTGTCTATCTTGGCCACAATAATGCGTTCACTATGCTGTTTGTAGTAGCTAACCCGCACTTCTATTTTTTTTATTCATTATTAAACCTACTCCTGCATTGCCGGCCGCGGTGGTCTAGCGGTTCTAGGCGCGCAGTCCGGAACCGCGCGACTGATACGGTCGCAGGTTCGAATCCTGCCTCGCGCATGGATGTGTGTGATGTCCTTAGGTTAGTTAGGTTTAAATAGTTCTAAGTTCTAGGGGACTGATGACCACATACGTTAAGTCCCATAGTGCTCAGAACCATTTGAATCTACTCCTGCATTACCCCTATTTGATTTTGTATTTATAACCCTGTAATCACCTGACCAAAAGTCTTGTTCCTCCTGCCACCGAACTTCACTAATTCCCACTATATCTAACTTTAACCTATCCATTTCCCTTTTTAAATTTTCTAACCTACCTGCCCGATTAAGGGATCTGACATTCCACGCTCCGATCCGTAGAATGCCAGTTTTCTTTCTCCTGATAACGACGTCCTCTTGAGTAGTCCCCGCCCGGAGATCTGAATGGGGGACTATTTTACCTCCGGAATATTTTACCAAAGAGGACGCCATCATCATTTAATCATACAGTAAAGCTGCATGCCCTCGGGAAAAATTACGGCTGTAGTTTCCCCTTGCTTTCAGCCGTTCGCAGCACCAGCACAGCAAGGCCGTTTTGGTTAATGTTACAAGGCCAGATCAGTCAATCATCCAGACTGTTGCCCTTGCAACTACTGAAAAGGCTGCTGCCCCTCTTCAGGAACCACATGTTTGTCTGGCCTCTCAACAGATACCACTCCGTTGTGGTTGCACCTACGGTACGGCCATCTGTATCGCTGAGGCACGCAAGCCTCCCCACCAACGGCAAGGTCCATGGTTCATGGGGGAAGTAATATGGTTTAGGGAGACGAAAAGTTAATTGTGATGGGGGACTCGAATTCGGCAGTGGACAAACAAAAGAGAAGGAAAAAAAATGATGAAGATGGACTGAGATAACGAAATCAAAGAATAAGCCTCCTATTAGAATTCTGCACAGAGCATAACTTAATCATCGCTAACACTTGAATGAAGAATCATGAAAGAAGGTTGTGTACGTGGAAGACACCTGGAGATACTCGAAGGTTTCAAATTGATTATATAGCGGTAAGACAGTGATTTAAGCATTTCCAGTACCGGATGTGGACTCTGGCTACAATTTATTGGTTATGAACTGTAGATTAAAACTGAAGAAATTTTAAAAAAGGAAGAAAATTAAGGAGACAGGGCCTGGATAAGTTGATGGAACCAGAGGTTGTTGAAAGTTTCAGAAGGAGCTTTAGGCAACGATTGACTAGAACGGAGGAAAAGAATACTGTAGAAGACGAAGAGGTAGCTTTGAGAAAGGTTGAAGGCAACACACGATCAAGTAGGTAAAAAGACAAAGCCTAGTAGAAATCCTTGGATATCACAGGAGACGTTGCGTTTAACTGATGAAAAGAGACAATATAAAAATGCAGCAAATGAAGCAGGCGAAAGGGAATACAAACGTCTAAAAAATGAGACCGACAGGAAGGGTAAAATGGCTAAGCAGTAATGGCTAGAGGACAAACGTGAGGATATAGAAGCTTATATCACTTGGGAAAAATAGATATCACCTACAGGAAAATTATAGAGGCCTTTGGAGAAAGGAGAAGCACCTGTGTGAATATCAAACGCTCAGATGGGAAAACCAGCGCTGAGAATAGGCCAGGAAGGTGTAAGGAATAAATTATGGAGGACCTATACAACAGAAATGAACTTGAGGGCAAATGCGGAATGGTAAGAGCTGGTATGATTAGATGGGAGATACAATACTGCGAGGGGAATTTTTTAGAATTTGACTGGATCTCTGGAGTAGAGGAGAATGTCTCAGAACTACTGATGTCCTTTGAGAGCCAGCCATGACAAAACTATTCCTCCTCGTGTGCAACATCTCCGAGATGGGAGAAATTCTCGCCGACTTCGAAAAGAATGTAATTATTTCTATTCCAAAGAAAGCAGGTGCTGACAGATGTGACTGTTACCGAACTATCAGTTCAATAAATCCTGACTGCAGAATAGTGACACGAATTATTTACAGAAGAGTAGGAACTGAAGTCTGGGAAGAACAGATTGGATTCTGTAGAAATCTTGCAACACGCGAGACAACAATGACCTTACGACTTTTCTTAGAAAATAAGTCATCCCTACGTTTATAGCATTTGTAGACTTGGAGAAAGCTTTTAACAAGAAAAACGCGTGTAGTGGAATGTAGTCGAATTAAATATGGTGATGCTGAAGGAATTAGATTAGGAAACAAGACACTAACAGTAGCAAGAGATGATGATGACAGGAAAAGCGTTTCTGATGAACATCGAATACAGGTTTAATGTTACGAAGTCGTTTCTGAAGGTAATCGTCTGTAGTGTAACCATGCGAGGAAGCGAAACGTGAGCGATAAACAATTCAGACAAGAAGAGAATAGAAGCTTTTGAAATGTGGTGCTACAGAAGAATACTGAAGATTAGAAAGGCAGATCGCGTAACTAATGGGGAGGTACTTAATGGAATTGAAAAGAAATCAGTGCCACAACTTGACTAAAAGAAGGAGCCGGTTAATGGGACACGTTGTGAGACATGAAGGGGTCACCAATTTGGTACTGGAAGGGTGGGGTGGGGGGGGGGGGGAGGAGGGGTTGTAGAGATAGACCGAGAGATGAGCATGGTAAGTAGATCCAAAAGGATGCACATTACAGCAGGGTTTTGGAGATGAATAGGCTTGCATAAGACGGAGTAGAATAGAGAGCTGCATCAAACCAGACTTCGGACTGAAGACCACAACAGCTGCATTGCACTGATATCATTAAATCTTGCAATGAGACGTTAGTAAACATGTCATCCTTACATCTACAGCAATCACTTGTACATAATGTCATAAATAATGTAATCTGGTCTTGAAAAGAAAGGCACAGTTCTTTCGTCCAGTGGCTGCAAAATGTATACCACTATATACTCTTAACCAAAGACAGCGATGCTACGTTACGAAGAATTGTGCATGTGTTGTCCGTTGCCGCTCCAGGCACATCGCCTCACGTACATATTCGTCGCATGTGTGACTTTGTTTTGGCTTCTGTGACGAAACAAACTGAACCGAAAGGAAGTTCCTGAAAACCAGACACATTGACACTTGCAAATTAAAGTGTCACCACCAGACCATGCCTGCCTGATATCAGCTAGGAGATAGGGCTCATCAAAGAAGCAAATGACAAATGCATAATTTTAATTGTAGAGACATAGGACTAACACAGAAACATGGGAACACTGCGAGAAATGTATGCTTGAACGTAAGTGCAGATGGCGCTGTTGGATTTGCTACGAGCGTCACCTGCGCCTTGTCCTCAACAGGTGTGAGTTGTGGTCAGATCAGTATTCTGTGTAATGATTGTATTGTGTCGGAGCTAAGTGAAGTCGAACGTGGGAAAATTTTTGGTGCTCGTGCCGTGGGTGCTTCCGTAACCAAGGGAGCTGAAGTGTTTGGTTTTTCAAGACGGTTTATATCAAATACAGGGAAAACGGAAAAGCATCATCCGCTAAGTCACAATGCGAACGAAAATAGGTGTTGAGTGATCGTGGCAGACGGTCACTGAAGAGGGTTGTGACTAAAAATAAGAGAACAACAGTTGCAAAAGCCACTGCAGAACTGAATGTCGCACTCGCGAACCCAGTCAGCATCAAAACAACTAGAAGGGAGCTTCATATACAGAGGATTCCAGGACGAGCTGGAACTCCAAAACCTCTCACTAGTGATACAAATGACCGTAAAAAGGAAGGTTGTGACAAGGCATAAAATTTGGACTATTGAGCAATGGAAGAAAGGCACTTGGTCGGATTAGTCTTGTTTCACTCTGTTCCCAGCATCTGGTCGAGCTTACGTCCCAAGAGCGAACCATGGCGGGAGTTCGGTCATGATTTGGGGAGCCATATCGTGGTTTTCCATCTGCCCTGTGCTTTCTCTGCAACCATTACCACCATGGATTACGTAACGATTTTGGCTTCTCAGATCAATCTCATGATACAAGGTTTGCTCTCCAATGGCTAAGCTGTATTTCAAGAAGACAGGACCCTGCTCACACAGCTCGCATTAACCAGGAGTGGTTTTGTTAGCGCGAGGATGAACTGTCGCATATCTCTTGGCCAGTACAGTCACCAGATCTCAAAATTATTGAGCCTTTGTGGCCTGCTTTGGGCAGAAGGGTCCATGATCGCTGTTCACATCCTGAACTTGCTACTATTTTACGGGAAGAATAGCATATGATGCCCTTGAAAACTGTACAGGCCCTGTATTTATACATTACGAGACAACAGGAAGCTGTTTTGAATGCCAAAGGGTTCCCTGCACCGTATTAGGCAGGATAATGGGTCGTAATTTTGGTGTTTCCTTATTTTTGTCGAACCCCTGTGTATCCGTATATCTTTGTGACACATTGGGAGAGTGTGCATTACGCTGCATTAATTTACTGTAAATCAATCTGCCAATCATGAGGCAACTTTAAAAAGTAAGTAACCCACTGTCATGGCGGACCACATAACTCTTATTTCTATGCTGCGCTACACTTCAAACTGACACAGATACATGACACTATTTTTCGACATAGTGACCAAATCTCTGTAAAAACTGTTGAAATGTACTACCAATTGCTCAGCCCTTGGTCACAGAGGCATCTGAGAAGCACTTAGTGAACGTCATTGTTGGAAAATCTCTTTCCCATTGACGTTCTTTTAGCTCGTCGAAAAGATGGAAATCAGATGCCGGAAGACCTTGTCTTCCCATTGAGCATCACCCATGGCTTTGTAGCCTTAGCCAGATTGCTGGCACCATTTCAGTACTGCTGGTCGCGACATTGCATTTGGTCCGTATGCCAGCAGAATTTCATGCCGTTTGTACGTTCTGCCACTTTTGCACTTCGAATCGTTGAAACCTTAAGGACAGACAAATCAGTAGGTTGACATATTTGGCATGTTTTAATTCAATAATATCATATGCAATAATGTTCTGGGACAACTCATCTTCAAGAAAAGAAAGTCGTCATAACTCAAAAATGCAACGTAAGAATAATATTTGGTCTCCACCCACGATCATCTTGTAGAGATCTGTATAAGGAGTTAGGGACTTGACTGCAGCTTCAGAGTATATTTATTTCCTCGTGTAGTTTAATGTAAGCAATCCACTACCGTTCGAAAGGAAGAATGATATACTCATAGCAGAAGAAGAAATGTTCATTACTCCACGCTTACGTTTCTTTAGTGCGAAAAAGTGTGCACAGTACTAGAACAAAAAATGTATATACCCTATCTAGTGATACGAAATGTCCGACGAAAAGCAAACTTAAATCTGCAGACAAGGTGGAAAACGTCTTCCACTTTTGTAGTCCTGTCTTCCTCTGTTGCATGAAATATTATGGTATATTGATAACTTTTACTTTTGGACCGTCTAACTACAACTGAATGAAACACAGGTCTCGTGCCATTCGCGTTTCGCCTTTATTGTCTGCGAGGCATCTTCAGTGACTTGGAATATGTACAAATTTTCACTATTTGGTTTACATTTTGGGGCAATGTACGTATAGGTTATAAACAGTTCTGGTGGTTGTTTTTTTCTATGACTTAATAATATTTTAAATTCTTCTTACAGGTTCCGTGGACGATTTTCTACATGTTATGTTTCTGTTCCAATTCTGGTGCTCTCCCTCTTCTTATAATTGCCACTTGGGGTTTCTGTTTTTCACATTTCACAGCACTAGGAACTGAACACTAGTTTTGATGCAATGTTCTGGTTTGCGTTGACGACTCTCGGATGTTATTGCCGTAGATAGAATGTTACTGCCAACTTTCTAGTGTAATCTGTGATCTGTTTGTGTGTGTGTGTGTAATCTGTGATCGGTTTGTGTATGTATGTATGTGTGTGTGTGTGTGTGTGTGTGTGTGTGTGTGCGTGTGTGACCAAAAGGCGAAGGAGAGAGAGAGAGAGAGAGACAGGTGTATTTTATTTATTTACTTTTTGTGGCTGCATGTGCGAGAGGGATGATTTTTATCTTATCATTTCTTTTATTAAGTGTAGTAGGAAGTCTGTTCTGATACATGTTTGCTCAGTTATCAAAAGTTTGTTTTCAGCGATGGCTTTCTGGATATGGAAGTTTTCTTGCATTTGTATAAGGTATTTGTGAATAAACAATCATGATAAACACCTTATACAAATGCAACAAAAGATAAAAATGATTCCCCCCCCCCAGAAAAAGAAATACATATCTCTCTCTTAAGTTGGCAGTAACAGTCGATCTTTGCCAATAACATCCGACAGTCGGCAACACAAACCAAAAAATTGCGTCAAAGCAAGTCTTCAATTCCTAGTAGTGTAAAATGTGGGAAACAAAAACCCCAAGTGGCAATTATAAGAAGAGGAACAGCACCAAAAATAGAACACAAACATAACATGTAGAAAATCGTCCACGCAGCCTCTAAGTAGAATTTAAAATATTACTAAGTTATAGAAAAACCAAGCACCAGACCTGTTTATAACCTATGGGTACATTGCCCCAAAATGTAAACTGAAATGTAAAAATAAGTACATATTCCAGATCACTGGAGATGCCTTGCAGAGAATAAAGGCGAAACGGGTACGGCACGAAAATTGTGTTTCCTGCAGTTGTAGTTAGACGGTCCAAAAGTAAAAATTATCAATATACCGTAATAAGTTGAAAAAGTTTCTCCTTGACTGCTCTGTTCTGTTCTGTGGAAGAACTTCTGAGTTTTGCGATATTAAAAAGGAGGTGGGTAAGAATTACTAACTAGTATCTGTATTTTTTTTTAAAGAAAAGGCGTAAATGATCAGCATGCAGACATATTTAGAAATGAAAGTGTAATGTGAATCTAAAACGAGTCCTTCCACGTTACTGCGATTAATCGTACAAATGGAAAATGAAACTAACTGACAAGAATCGCATTGCTCGGTGTGTTTCAGCTTTGGACTAGGTTTCCAGTTGCTGCGCCATTTCCGATGCATCTTTTAATGCACTTGGTTACCCGTACTGCAGCAGAACTGTTTCCGCAGGAAACTCTGAACGAGAACTCTTCTGGCAACGCGCCACTCTTGTTGGGCCGTGGCCTTAGCGTGGGACGTCTTGTTTAACTTACTTTCTGAAGTCCATGTGTTCATCGTTCCCATACAAGAGGGCACTGGCGGTGACCCGAAGCGCCGCGCTGTGATGTCCGAAAAAACTGTAAGGGGCAGTCAAATGAAAACGAGACGGATGGAAACCAGTAACTAAATTGTTTATTATTTCAAAAGCAACTGCCATAAATCTTAATACATTTATCCCACTGTGAGACAACACTATCAATGCCTTCATGGAAAAATATTTGAGGTTTGTACCTATGCGTCGCGCACCTCTTGCGCCGAAGCCAGTCGAAGGCCACGAATAGACTTCTTCAGGGCTCCGAAATCGCATAGGGAGAGATCGAAACTGTGTAGAGGATGTGTAAACGCTTCCCAGCGAAACCTCTGCAACTTAGTTGAAACAAAAGGTACGCCAGCACGGGCGAATACCATGATGACCTTTTTATTTGACTGAAAGGATCCGCTGCCTGTTGACTTTCTGGAACTTAGCTTCACAGTTAACGCACAGTGGCACGTGGTCACTTCGCAAAAGTGAAGTTCGCGATCAACTCCAAATGCCGAATAATGTTGACGGATGGGATCATATTGGTGCAAGGTAATACCTGCCAACACGTTGCCAAAGTTGTTTCCATAACACTGCAGAAGCTTCGCTGGGAAGCTCTTAGACATCCGCCATACAGTTCCGATCTCTCCCCACGTGATCTCTATATTTTCGGAGCCCTGAAGGAACACATTCGTGGCCGTTGATTTCCTTCGGACGAAGAGTTGCCCGCCTGAGTACAATCATGATGCCGTAGGCAACGCAAACTTTTTTCCATGAGGGCACTGACCGTCTTGTCGCATAGAAGGTTAATTGTATTAACTGTTACGGCGATTACTTTTGAAATAATCAACAGTTTACTTACTCGTTTCCGTATGTATCGTTTCATTTAACTGCCTTCCCCACCCCCCACCCCTAAAATACTATAGGGACAGATTCCTTACACTAAAATAAGAAAAAAATGTGTAGGAAACAATGGCTCTAAAATGGATACATTAAGAGCTATAACTATAAGCAATTGTTCCTCTTCGATACTATGAAAAGATCTCTTCCACTGCGAGGACTTTTCTTTGGGAGGATGTAGTATGAACCAAACCAAGAAAAAATGACCAATAAACATAGGGTATAAAATGCTTACTTCAAGAACTATGAGCTCTCTTTTATCTTCGCTAGCGTGGAACACACCCCTTCAACTGAACAAGTGCTCATAGCTTCTAAGGTATGCATTTCTTAGAGTCCATGTTTACTGAACTTTTTTCTTGTTTTGTTCCATACTACTTCCTCCCAAAATACGGAAAGCAAAGTGCTTGAAGTAGAGGAGATGTATTTCATAGCACCGAAGATAAACAAGTGGTCATAGCACTTAAGGTATGTTTACTAGACACTTTTTTCTTGTTTTGGTGTAAGGAAGCTGTCCGTAAAACTTGTCGGTGGTTTCTTGGGACATAATGCATATCAGACTTGCTGAAAGAGATCTGTTTTTTATATCGTCGTACCAGATTAGCAGATACCGCGAGACTGGCAGTACACCGTCTACGATCACAATACATATAGTTAACACGATTTCAGCGAGGTCATATTATGGGTCATCAGAATGCTATATGGTTCTTCCAGAGAATTTGCCAATCTACTGGACTTGAAATGTTATATGAGAATCACTTTCAGTGCTAGTGCTACACGGCAACAGCATAAAGCACCACACCTTGGGCGGCATATCGGGAGAGCTATCATTGCTGATCACACGGCACGTGCAGGACATATTTCGAACAATATTGCAGTCCGAGTGGTTAGTACGGCGACCAAGAACCGTGTATTGGAATTCTCGTCACGATCAAGCATACAAAGACTCAGTCTTCCTCACACACATCGACACCTTTCGCCCCGTTTGTACGATGTATCCGAGGGAGATGACATGGTGGTTAGTACACGGGACTCACATGCTGAAGGTGAGAGGTTCAAATCTCTGTTCGGCCGACAAGATTTAGATTTTCTCTGGCACCCTCAAACACTTAATTCTCATGTTGGAATAGTCATTTCCAAGATTAGACCGCCTGAAACATATTAGTACTCCGCCACCACTTACCTCCTCGCAGACGAGACGTTCAGACCTTATCTGTACCGAGCATGGTGGCAGTAGTAAGTTGCTGAAGTCACATTTGGAATCATAGGGGTTCAAATCCCCATCAGACAATCAACATAAAGTCCTCCGTTAGTTCCGCAAACAGTTCCTGTGAAACTTGACGACCTGTTTTCTTCTCTATCTTTCCTCAATCGAAGCTCGTGCTCTGTCTGTAACACATTGTTATCGAAAGTACGTTAACCCTTAATCTTCCTTCCTTTGTACGTTCATACATCTTCTTCTTCTTTGTTAATGAAGACCGAAAGCAGGGAATCAGACCTTTGGATAGATGTATGACGGTATGATGTTTTTGGCGATGAGAGAAATTTTTGTCATGGCTGAAGTTACAGCAGTTAGTGAGTGCGGCGTCGAGAACGAGAGGTAGAACTGTCAGCTTGTGTCAGGCAGTGACGTACGTGGTGTTCGTTCTGGAAACTCTGAGCATTATACGGAACTTTTAGAACAGCAAGCAGACCTATCCTTTCTGCTGTTCTTATATACCGAGAAGAGTGCAATCTCTACGATGATTTTCTAATCGTAGGAAATGATAGAGAAGCTTCTGCCACGGTATGGGTTTCCGAAACCATCCGCTGACTCACTGGGGCTACGGACAACGCAGAAAGCAGCGTGGAGCTCTACATCCACCTATGGCAACCGATAACCCTCCCTTCGTATGAATACAGGAACCGGAAGACAGCTAGGAGGCGCTGTACAAGACACTGAAATTTACCAGGTTGAGACAAACATGTGTGCTGCTTGCAGCGGTTGTGAAGTATAGCAGCTTTAAACTGAAACGAAAAATTCCGACACAGGTGCTAGAATTTGAAACTAATCAGTAAGAGCTTCATAGCATGGGCAGCCACAGCTGTTAAAATTCATTGTAACTTGTGTTTGAATGAAATAGCAAAAAGCTGTTAACTGATGATTTGTGCACACGATCGGTTCCGCTTATCATAAAACCATAAAATGATAAGTAAGGCCACATAGATTAGCACACGGACACGCTCCAGTCGTGAGATGAGAGGGAATCCACCCTCATGAAGAGGGGAAGTAGTCAACAAATAATAATCTGCATAGTATTGGAACGGATATTACACGGGATGAGACCCAATAACAAACAAGTCGAAACGGAGAATGAACGTATCAGGTAATAACGTGAATAATCGTGTTACAACAGTGAATGAATCATCAATTGTTTGCGATTTTATTCAGGTTCGGTCGACCATAAACTCGTGGCTCTCATACCTGAAGAAGAATGAACAGATTATGGAATTTAGAGATTAGAAAGGACCTTAAACAAGAAAGTATGAGAGAAGAAATTGAAAAAAAAGAGATTAAGATGGTATGGGCATGTTAAGAGGATGCATGGGCAGAGACTCCCCAAAATTATGGAAGAACTAAAGATAGATGGGAAAAGACCTACAGGGCGCCCAAGAACACGGTGCAAAACGGGAGTGAGAATATCTGTGGAAAGGAGAGGAGTGGCCTGGCAGCAAGTGGAGAAAGAAAAGTGGTGGGAGGACCGAGCCAAATGGAGAGGACTCGTCAGCACCCAGACCCGGCAGTAGCTGGAGCGGGATTCGGATATAGATATAGATAGTCAAATCATCGTTTAATATCAGCTGCAAAAAGCAAGTCAACAAATTAGTTCAAGCACAAACCATTATTAAATTCTGAACGGGAAGACTAACCCTTTATCCCACCCTTCTTGTCAATTCTTTTTTTATATACATGTGGAAGAGAAAAAGTAACAAAACAGAGCTACAAGGGAGGGGAGTCAAGTTCAGGGAACAAACAGGGATCACAGGGGAGCTTAACCAACACCCTGAACCACTAAGGTAAGCAAGCGAGTATTAAATCAATACGATACATCTTTTCGTATGGTAGATTTGTCAACCTGATATTGTTTTACTGTTTGTGTAAGGGAAATGCTCTAGCCGCTTCAGCAGAATGGATTGTTACGCCGTTTCCTAACAGCGGTCCGCCAGGATTCTGTAGTATACCTCCTCCTGCAATAAACTTCGTAAGACTAACACAGTTCCAAGTCCAGTTTCTCTTCTGGTTCTGAAATTGAGATGTGGCTGAAGTAGACGCCGTTCTTCACTCAGTGTGACATAGTACTTACGTATACCTCCGAGAAGCACACGAAGAACTGAAACACATATCGGGGCAAGCATCGCGTAAACAAGGCTGACATCGTTTCCATCAGCGGCAGAACCCTCTTCACGCACGCGGGGCTGGAATTTAGTCGATGGATAATTGCCAATCGCCAATAAATTCCATTCACGGAGGAGGAGGATATTTTCACGCGTGACAGCATCAAGAACTCCACTACTTCACAGCGGTGGTGTGACAAATTCCCGTATCCTGATTGGAGACACATTTTCAACGTTGTTCCTCTATAAACTTGTTGGGCTATGTGACGGGGAACTGGTTTACTTTGTCTGTTATGATATCGAATCGCTTTGCAGGCACACTTACCAACAGTTGACGCTAAGAAGAGTTATGGCGTGGTGATTCACGGGAGTCATTGTTTACATAAAACTCCAAAGACTGTGAATGGCTTCGGACCGATACTCACTCGTTTCCCGTCGCTAAAAATCTTAACTTTCAATAATATGTGCTATTGTGCTGAAATTTTTGTAGTGATATTAATCAGGTGAACTTTGCAGTGCCGTGTTTTGGTGTGTGAATCGCAATTTGCGGTTAGTATTTATTTTTAAAAAGAGTCAGATGGTGCTTCATCGGGGGTGACACCCTCAACACTTTGCACTCCTGTTGGACGAAAGAGAGCTCTGACTCGGGCGCTACCTCTCAAAGTGATGATAACTGTTGTACATTGTTGCGACACTGAGACACAGCAGAAAAAAGTGCTACACCCACTTTCTCATCTGTAAAAAGCAAGCTGCTAACTACAAACAAAAAAGCGTAGCGAACTTAAGGAGGCTGCCTAAGTTTAATAATGCTCAACCTGGTAAATAGCCAGGAACTCTAGGAAAGAAGAGGTTAGTTTGAGTACTGTAACTCTCCTATTCGACAATCTTCGATAAAGCCACCTAATCCGTGAGAAATATTTTCATGTGTGCATTCGATTACTGCCAAATGACTTTGTATGGAAGTACAGTTGCATGTTGTATGGGTTATGTGTTTTATTTTTAACTTGTTTAGTGTACTGTCCTATCAAAGTTTCTGCGGTCTTCTATTATCGTTCTTTAGGAAAGATGTTGTAAAACACAGCATGAGGCACATGATTTTAACAAGCGTCTCATACGAGACACCTTGCGCAGTGCTTATTTTCTAAGATTTTAGGTGCTGGGACACATCTCACCACCCCCCCCCCCCTCCTCCCTCCCGAGTCATAAAAATCTCAAGTTTCGGATTTTGAAAACTTGTGATATAACTTACAAAGTTCTAAGAAGGGTGCGTGGCAAGGAAAGAGGAAAAGATCTTGAGCGCCACGGCCAAAGGGACGCGAGGGGAAGGATGCTTACGCATTCGCTCGGAAGACTGCCAACTTTTAGCCATGCGTGCGCCGTGCGCACAGTTGATTAGCAGCTAAGGCATAAATTACGACACGCAAGAAACCGGATTTTGTGAAAGCACCTTATACACACGTTCAGATACTCGTTACGTCATTTGTTTCTCATTGACGCACGTAACACGCGACCACCGCCTTGCTACTAGATCGCTGAGGTTGCTGGCAGTCGTAAGCAAAAGGTTATATGTACTGATCACAGCTTTGGATCGAAGCTCAACTTATCTTGGCTGTACTGTACACAGGCACACATTATCTCGCCTCTGCCCATCGCGTCACGTTGGTCACCCATTGTAACGTTCACTGGTGCTGGCGCAGCGGCAAATTGAGGTGCTGACATGGGGAAGGAAGCAAGTCATGAATAGCGAATTTGAAGGAGAAGAAAAAACCTGTTTTGTCACTACAAAATACGAAGTTTCATTTATAAAATGGTTACAGAAACTACAAATCATCTTTACAAATACATTTACAGCAAGGTGGCACATTTGTGTAAGAAAGATAGTTACGGTGTACAAAGATTGCGGTAAAATGTGTGATATTTGATGTCCATGTAGTCCAACATCGCCAGTCTAACTAGTGGCAGAGAACGAACTGCAGAGATGTTCTTGATAGATTTATTCTTTTTCAACATGTTGTTTCCCATTCACGGTTCCATTTGATTGAACGAAGCCGGCCGCGGTGGTCTCGCGGTTCTAGGCGCGCAGTCCGGAACCGCGCGACTCTACGGTCGCCGGTTCGAATCCTGCCTCGGGCATGGATGTGTGTGATGTCCTTAGGTTAGTTAGGTTTAACTAGTTCTGAGTTCTATGGGACTGATGACCTAAGATGTTAAGTCCCATAGTGCTCAGAGCCATTTGAACCATTTTTGATTGAACGAATCTTTTATTTCCATGATGGGCTGCTCATCCCTCACAATTCTAATCAAAGAAGCGGAACTGATTTTGCTGTATGCAAAATCGTAGATGTCTTCTTCCATCAGCTTTACAAGATTGATTGGTTGTACATTCTTTGCTTCTCTAACCATATCAGCTACTTCATTAGGAGTCGTTGCTTGTTAAACCTCCATTCTCTACTCTATCGTGCCGAAATCTCCGTCACAAGGCACGTACGAATGCCCCGACGCTATAAATTTCAAACTGACGTTACCAGTCATACTTTTTACCACTTCGTAGATTAAAGTCTTTAAAACCGTCCGATTTTTATTTTGGCCGGCACAGTTGTCACACCGCACAGTCAGAGTCAGACTCAGTGACGGATATTTGTCTTCTACTCAAAGCATGGTTGCGAATATTACGCAACCGTCTTCGTTTTGTCTGCATTGTGTTGATTAAACAAAAGAAATTAGCTTGACTTCTCCAGTTTTGGTTCCAAGCTTCTGAGTGTAGCTTCCGTACATTCTCTTCAAAACGATGGCAATTAAATTTGCATTTACAAGCAGCCTGCTCAAAGAAAGTATACGAATCAGTTAGGTCATCATAAAACACAAAACTGTTACCATTGAACATAATCAAGTAAATTTCTTTGTAGGCGGAAAATATGACCTACCAGGTTTCGGAGGCATTTTGTCGTTCTAACCACCCCTAGTGACGTTGCTACCGAATCAGTAACACAGTAATGAACGGTTGGTCATAGTGTAGAAGCTGGTAACTAGGCACATGCCATATTACTACCTATCCATCCCTGTTATAGAAGTTTAACATATATTTGTTCCATTTTTAAACGATGGCATTCACTTTTTATGTACTTTTTCTTGTACAATAAACAAACCCCGGAAAATTAAGGTTTATCCAAATATGAAAACAGGTTCCAGGGTACAACAAGGCTGTGTACCTGGGAGCAAATTGTTGATTGAAATTTAAAACCGTTGCAATCGAGGAAATCTTGTCAGCACCTAATTTAGTAGTCTATCTGTTACATTATTACTCTGCTACACACTAATAATCAGTACGCCAAGTCAAATTAAGCAGAAGTATTGTCAGAAACCCGTTACGAGTTAAATTCGCTTTAAAACTGAAGCTATTGGAAATTAACATGAATTTCTATTTTCAAGACAGGCAAAATTATTAAGTCATTAAAGAAACTAAGTTAATTGGGAAATATCGCGTCAGATTCCACGGTAAAATACCTTCTTCTGTTTCAAGGTACAAGATGGTGAAAGACCGACGAAGAATGGCTTAACCGTCGAGCGTTATATAGCTGGTTTTAAACATACATAGCATTTTCTTGCCATAGAAATCTGTTACTGACGAATTAATGATATATTCCAAGCAGCTATAGCATATCATTCAGTACTTAAATGTATAGAAATCGAAATATTTACAAATGTTGCACAAAACTCAACTGCATGTCTGACAACAAGAAAAACAGTACAAAATAGCGGAAACTACTTATGCGGTCTCTAGTGCGCATTCCTTCATGTACTTAAAAATTCGGTAACTAGACTGAAATACCAGTGTGTTCCTTGGTGCACTATCTTATAGCTGCAACACTCTTCCCTGCAAAATGTTGTACCATACAACAGGAAACTGTTGTCAGTTTTACAACAAAAGACTGGTTGGAGATGGGGTACCACCTCCCTGTGGAAACTATTAAGTGTTAATACGTTTCACGTGGATAAGAGTGCAAAAGTAATTAATTCTCTTAACACAACGTCAATACATTGTAAACTAGCGTAACCAATTCCTTGTGCTTCATTATCACAAGGAATTGGGAACGCTAGTTTACAATGTCTTGACATTGTGTTAAGAGAGTTAATTACTTTTTGCACACTTCTGTGCACGTTCGTGAAGCAGGCGAGGAAATTTTTTACCTGGATGAGCCGAGAATATAAAGCAATCTGGCATGTGGAAAATGCTGTTAACATCAAGAAATGACTTGGGAAAGTGTCTCAGAAAGACTTACAGGTGCAAGACAGAGTGAATTCCAAAAATGGATTTCTCAGAAACACTCAGCTACAGTTCAAGGCTAAGTCTACGCAAAGCGACTACCATGGTGAAATGAATTTAATGAAAATTGAAAAATGGTTCCAACTCTAAGTTTTGCCATACCTTCCTCCACAGTCGGTGATTGTCTTGAACAATGCGGTGTGTCACAACAGGCAGCTCAACAAAACAGCAAAAAGAAATGATGCGACAGTGACTGTGTGGGAATGGCAGCATAAGAGGCAGATCACTTGCAACGACAACATGGGGAAAGGAGCTCTCTTGTAGCTAATTCATATACACAAACCAAAAGGAAAATCGTATGCCATCGATGGTGTACCAGTAAACCAAGGGCTTAAAGTCGTATGCTTTCCGCCACACAATTGCGATCGCGATAAAATAGAACTACCTTGGGCAAAAATTAATAGAGAGTTCGGAGAACTTAATGTAACTAGAGGCACGCACTCGGAAATTTAAAAAAAAACTTAAATACGTTTCCCTTCAGTCTGTCACAGCAGAGGTCCGGACAAAGTACTGTAATAAGGTGGAACCCTTAGAAACGGAGTTTTGGAAGAACCGTGGCTTTATGGAAGTTGCCATCGATGATTCAGTAATTAATGCGGTCACAATACACTCGAGTGGTGATGAATTAGCAAAAAATCAGGATGGACGAATCTGTTAGTTCGAGTCCAATCGAAACTGATAGCCTGAAGTGGATCTGCCCCGGTGTGTAATGTTTTGGTGTGTTCCGTTTTTTAAATTGTACCTTGTGAGACATTTACAGCAAAGTAAAACAAAAACCAGTGAATAGTAAGCAATTCACTGCTATGTGAACTCCACCTGCCTAAACTGAATTTGGTTTCAATACTTCATTTGTGTGACTAAAGTAATCATAGTGCTTTTCCATTATTTGACGTATTTAAATCCGGCTTTGAAAATATTAAAAATGTTAAAACATATCACACAAAAATTCTACAACTGACAATGTTGTACACTCCTGGAAATGGAAAAAAGAACACATTGACACCGGTGTGTCAGACCCACCATACTTGCTCCGGACACTGCGAGAGGGCTGTACAAGCAATGATCACACGCACGGCACAGCGGACACACCAGGAACCGCGGTGTTGGCCGTCGAATGGCGCTAGCTGCGCAGCATTTGTGCACCGCCGCCGTCAGTGTCAGCCAGTTTGCCGTGGCATACGGAGCTCCATCGCAGTCTTTAACACTGGTAGCATGCCGCGACAGCGTGGACGTGAACCGTATGTACAGTTGACGGACTTTGAGCGAGGGCGTATAGTGGGCATGCGGGAGGCCGGGAGGACGTACCGCCGAATTGCTCAACACGTGGGGCGTGAGGTCTCCACAGTACATCGATGTTGTCGCCAGTGGTCGGCGGAAGGTGCACGTGCCCGTCGACCTGGGACCGGACCGCAGCGACGCACGGATGCACGACAAGACCGTAGGATCCTACGCAGTGCCGTAGGGGACCGCACCGCCACTTCCCAGCAAATTAGGGACACTGTTGCTCCTGGGGTATCGGCGAGGACCATTCGCAACCGTCTCCATGAAGCTGGGCTACGGTCCCGCACACCGTTAGGCCGTCTTCCGCTCACGCCCCAACATCGTGCAGCCCGCCTCCAGTGGTGTCGCGACAGGCGTGAATGGAGGGACGAATGGAGACGTGTCGTCTTCAGCGATGAGAGTCGCTTCTGCCTTGGTGCCAATGATGGTCGTATGGGTGTTTGGCGCCGTGCAGGTGAGCGCCACAATCAGGACTGCATACGACCGAGGCACACAGGGCCAACACCCGGCATCATGGTGTGGGGAGCGATCTCCTACACTGGCCGTACACCACTGGTGATCGTCGAGGGGACACTGAATAGTGCACGGTACATCCAAACCGTCATCGAACCCATCGTTCTACCATTCCTAGACCGGCAAGGGAACTTGCTGTTCCAACAGGACAATGCACGTCCGCATGTATCCCGTGCCACCCAACGTGCTCTAGAAGGTGTAAGTCAACTACCCTGGCCAGCAAGATCTCCGGATCTGTCCCCCATTGAGCATGTTTGGGACTGGATGAAGCGTCGTCTCACGCGGTCTGCACGTCCAGCACGAACGCTGGTCCAACTGAGGCGCCAGGTGGAAATGGCATGGCAAGCCGTTCCACAGGACTACATCCAGCATCTCTACGATCGTCTCCATGGGAGAATAGCAGCCTGCATTGCTGCGAAAGGTGGATATACACTGTACTAGTGCCGACATTGTGCATGCTCTGTTGCCTGTGTCTATGTGCCTGTGGTTCTGTCAGTGTGATCATGTGATGTATCTGACGCCAGGAATGTGTCAATAAAGTTTCCCCTTCCTGGGACAATGAATTCACGGTGTTCTTATTTCAATTTCCAGGAGTGTAAATGAATAAAGCGGAACAAGTACCGTGAACCAAATATGATTTTTCAGTTGTACACTACTGGCCATTAAAATTGCTACACCACGAAGATGACGTGCTACAGACGCGTAATTTAACCGACAGGAAGTAGATGCTGTGATATGCAAATGATTAGCTTTTCAGAGCATTCACACAAGGTTGGCGCCTGTGGCGACACCTACAACGTACTGACATGTGGAAAGTTTCCAACCTATTTCTCATACACAAACAGCAGTTGACCGGTGTTGCGTGGTGAAACGTTGTTGTGGTGGCTCGTGTAACGAGGAGAAATGCGTACCATCACGTTTCCGACTTTGATAAAGGTCGGGTTGTAGCCTATCGCGATTGCGGTTTATCGTATAGCGACATTGCTGCTCGCGTTGGTCGAGATCCAATGACTGTTAGCAGAATATGGAATCGATGGGTTCAGGATGGTGATACGGAACGCCGTGCTGGATCCCAACGACCTCGTATCACTAGCAGTCTAGATGACAGGCAACTTATCCGCATGCCTGTAACGGATCGTGCAGCCACGTCTCGATCCCTGAGTCAACAGATGGGGACGTTTGCAAGACAACAACCATCTGCACGAACAGTTCTACGACATTTGCAGCAGCATGGACTATCAGCTCGGGAACCATGGCTGCGGTTACCCTTGACGCTCCATAATAGGAGCGCCTGCGATGGTGTCCTCAACGACGAACCTGGGTGCACGAATGGCAAAACGTCATTTTTTTCGGATGAATCCAGGTACTGTTTACAGCATCATGATGGTCGCATCCGTGTTTGGCGACATCGCAGTGAACGCACATTGGAAGCGTGTATTCGTCATCGCCATACTGGAGTGACATCCAACGTGATTGTATGGGGTGTCATTGGTTACACGTCTCGGTCACCTCTTGTTCGCACTGACGGCAGTTGGAACAGTGGACGTTACATTTGAGATGTGTTACGACCCGTGGCTCTACCCTTCCTTCGATCCCTGCGAAACCCTACATTTCAGCAGGATAATTCACGACCGCATGTTACAGGTCCTGTACGGGCCTCTCTGGATATAGAAAATGTTCGACTGCTGCCCTGGCCTGCACATTCTCCAGATCTCTCACCAGTTGAAAACGTCTGATCAATGGTGGCCGAGCAACTGGCTCGTCACAATACGCCAGTCACTACTCTTGATGACCTGTGATATCGTGTTGAAGCTGTATGGGCAGCTGTACCTGTACACGCCATCCAAGCTCTGTTTGAGTCAATGCCCAGACGTATCAAGCCGTTATTACGGCCAGAGGTGGTTGTTATGGGTACTGATTTCTCAGGATCTATGCACCCAAATTGCGTGAAAATGTAATCAAATGTCAGTTTCAGTATAATATATTTGTCCAATGAATACCCGTTTATCGTCTGCATTTCTTCTTGGTGTTGCAGTTTTAATGGCCAGTAGTGTAGCAAAACGAACATCAGATACTCTCCAACTCTTCTTAGAGTAAACGAGTAAAACTGGACTTCCTGGAAAACGGGCTATTACTGTTATCAAAATAAACCTGTTCGTCTCTAATCATGGTAATAAACTTCTAACATGACATCACACATACACCCTGATGTCACAAAAGTCATGGGATAGCCATAAGCACATACACAGATGCCTTAGTATCATGTACACGAGGTATAAAAGGGCATTGCCTTGACGGAGATGTCACTTGTGGTCGGCTGATTCATGTGAATCAGCCGACGTGATCACGGCCGCATGACGGGAATTTGCAGACTATGAACTTGTCATGGTAGTTGGAGCTAGATCGATGGAACAGTCCATTTCGTAAATCTTTAGACAGTTCAATACCCCAGATCTACAGTGCCAAAGACTGTGCCGAGAATACCAAATTTCAGGCATTACCTCTCACCACAGACAATGCGATGACCGACGGCCTTCACTTAACGACCGAGAGCTGCGGTGTTTGCATAGAGATATCAGTGTTACGAAACAGGTAACACTGCGTGAAATAATAGCACAAATCAATTTAGGACGAACGACGAATATATCCGTTAGGATAGTGCGTCGAAATTTGGCGTTAATGGGCAATGGCAGCAGGTGACCATCGCGACATCGCCTGCAGCGTCTCCTGGGCCCGTAACCAAATACACTCCTGGAAATTGAAATAAGAACACCGTGAATTCATTGTCCCAGGAAGGGGAAACTTTATTGACACATTCCTGGGGTCAGATACATCACATGATCACACTGACAGAACTACAGGCACATAGACACAGGCAACAGAGCATGCACAATGTCGGCACTAGTACAGTGTATATCCACCTTTCGCCTGTGGAACGGCTTGCCATGCCATTTCCACCTGGCGCCTCAGTTGGACCAGCGTTCGTGCTGGACGTGCAGACCGCGTGGGACAACGCTTCATCCAGTCCCAAACATGCTCAATGGGGGACAGATCCGGAGATCTTGCTGGCCAGGGTAGTTGACTTACACCTTCTAGAACACGTTGGGTGGCACGGGATACATGCGGACGTGCATTGTCCTGTTGGATCAGCAAGTTCCCTTGCCGGTCTAGAAATGGTAGAACGATGGGTTCGATGACGGTTTGGCTGTACCGTGCACTATTCAGTGTCCCCTCGACGATCACCAGTGGTGTACGGCCAGTGTAGGAGATCGCTCCCCACACCATGATGCCGGGTGTTGGCCCTGTGTGCCTCGGTCGTATGCAGTCCTGATTGTGGCACTCACCTGCACGGCGCCAAACACGCATACGACCATCATTGGCACCAAGGCAGAAGCGACTCTCATCGCTGAAGACGACACGTCTCCATTCGTCCCTCCATTCACGCCTGTCGCGACACCACTGGAGGCGGGCTGCACGATGTTGGGGCGTGAGCGGAAGACGGCCTAACGATGTGCGGGACCGTAGCCCAGCTTCATGGAGACGGTTGCGAATGGTCCTCGCCGATACCCCAGGAGCAACAGTGTCCCTAATTTGCTGGGAAGTGGCGGTGCGGTCCCCTACGGCACTGCGTAGGATCCTACGGTCTTGGCGTGCATCCGTGCGTCGCTGCGGTCCGGTCCCAGGTCGACGGGCACGTGCACCTTCCGCCGACCACTGGCGACAACATCGATGTACTGTGGAGACCTCACGCCCCACGTGTTGAGCAATTCGGCGGTACGTCCACCCGGCCTCCCGCATGCCCACTATACGCCCTCGCTCAAAGTCCGTCAACTGTACATACGGTTCACGTCCACGCTGTCGCGGCATGCTACCAGTGTTAAAGACTGCGATGGAGCTCCGTACGCCACGGCAAACTGGCTGACACTGACGGCGGCGGTGCACAAATGCTGCGCAGCTAGCGCCATTCGACGGCCAACACCGCGGTTCCTGGTGTGTCCGCTGTTCCGTGCGTGTGATCATTGCTTGTACAGCCCTCTCGCAGTGTCCGGAGCAAGTATGGTGGGTCTGACACACCGGTGTCAATGTGTTCTTTTTTCCATTTCCAGGAGTGTAGACTGTACCCTACACGATTGGGAAACAGTGGCCTGGTCAGATGAGTACCGATTTATGTTGGTAAGAGCTGATGGTGAGGTTCGAGTGTGGCGCGGAACCATGGAGCCATGGACCCAAATTGTCAACAAGGCACTGTGTAAGCTGATGGTGACTCCATATGGCGTGGAGTGTGTTTACATGGGTATGGATTGGGTCCTGTGGTCCAGTTGAACCGAGCATTGACTATCAGTGGTTATGGTCGGCTACCTGGAGAACATTTGCAGCCATTCATGGACTTCATGTTCCCAAATACCGATTTAATTTTTATGAATGACAATGCATTATGTCACAGGTCCGCAGTTGTTCATGATTGATTTGAAGAACATTCTGGACATTTCTAGCGGATGATTTGGCCACTCAGATTCCCCGACATGAATCCCATCGTGCATTTATGAGACATAATAGAGAGGTCCGTTCATGCACAACATCCTCCAGTGGCAACGTTTTCGCAGGTATGGACGGTGTAGGGGCAGCATGGTTCAGTTTTTCTGTAGAGGACTTCCAACGACTTGTAGTCCATGCCACATCGAGTTACTCCACTACGCCGGACAAAAGAGGTCCTACACGATACTGGGAGGTATCCCATCATTTTTGTAAGCTCAGTGTTCACGTCTTATACGCCTCTGACTACCAGGTGATACGCAAACCAAATCTAATATTCCCTAGCCAATTAGAAGTTTTCACTGCACAGATATCTGAGGTCATCAGTTCCCTATACGTAGAACTAATTAAACCTAACCCCCCCCCCCCATGCCCGAGGCAAGATTCGAACCTGCGACCGTAGCAGCGGCGCGGTTCCGGACTGAAGCGCCTAGAACCGCTCGGCGACAACGGCCGGCACAGACTTATTGGTCACCACGTGTGCCGCACCTTTATTATTAGTCGGTGTACAACAAAACTTGAGCAACAATTCAGTGAGGCAGAAAAGTATAGTGAAATTGCTAATGGCAGCTAATGCATGTTCAAAATTCAAAATTATCTAACTATTAAAATGTTCTTAAAGAAAAATAACTTAAATAGGTTACTTATGTAGCTGTGTCCATTTTATAGACTTTTTGTTATGCTTGACAATCAAAGATCCGTAATTCTGGACTTGCTGAAAAACGGACACAAGTTTATTAAAATGCCCTGTCAGCCGTAAATCACCCTATTACAATCTCCTGAAATAATTAGCACTATCCTCTAAGCAACACAAATAGGTAATAATGAAAATAATGAAGTAGCAGAAGTATTGCTGCATGAGAATGAAGAAAGAGATGGTGCCACGAGATAGTGATGTTTCAGCATGAATGGTAAAGCCGTAGCAAAATTTGTATGGAAGGAACTTCCAGTGTTTATTTAAGAATATTTACGAAAGAAGAAAATTCCCCAAATCTGGAAAGATGCAAGATACTCTCTAAAATAATTACCTACCACAAAAAAAAACACTATATTTGAGTCAGGCACATAAACAAGCTGACTTTGGAGGTGGATGCAGACAAAGGTCCATCTGCAAGTCGTGAACAAGTCTACAGAACGGATCTGTAACTACGACTTACTGGTACCACATTTACAGGGATTAAATGATTTTGAGGAAATTTTGCACTCAGTTTTAACAAAATATCTGCTTCCAGTCTTTACGAAACAGGAAAAAATCAACCTATGTAGGTATAGCGAAAAATTCATACCGTGGCTCTATATTTTCCATTAAACTTGACTTAGCTAGTGAGAAATTTAGAAATAAAATCAAGATCAGGGCAGTAGATCGTATTTCATCTGAACTATTCTAAACAGTACTAGGGAAAATGGTCACATCATTAAACCAAGGAACGAAGACGGATATGATGGATCAGCTCCGTTTTGCTGGTGAAACTGTACTATTTTGGTCTATTGTTTATAAACTTCAACATATTACGTAAGAACGTAACAGAGGAAGTTTGAAAGCAAGGTAAAACATCAATTGCAGTACGACTAAAATAATATGTAAGTGTGGTGTCACCGCCAGACACCACACTTGCTAGGTGGTAGCTTTAAATCGGCCGCGGTCCATTAATACATATCGGACCCGCGTGTCGCCACTGTGTGATCGTAGACCGAGCGCCACCACACGGCAGGTCTAGAGAGACGTACGAGCACTCGCCCCAGTTGTACGGACGACATTGCTAGCGACTACACGTACGAAGCCTTTCTCTCAATTGCCGAGAGACAGTTAGAATAGCCTTCAGCTAAGTTAATGGCTACGACCTAGCAAGGCGCCATTTGTAACATTGCATGTACCTCAAGATAGAGTCTCACTTGTATCATCAAGAATGCTGTATACCAAAGGACGATATAAAAGTTAAGTGTTCTAGTAGCTACGTTCTTTTCTTTATCACATTCATTACGAATCCTGTTCCAGACTTCGCGCCAGTCGGCGTGTGTGTACGTGTGCCTTTCGGCTACCCGTCACTGTGGACTGGCTGCCTTGTCAGTCCACTACAGTAAGCAACACACTGAAAAGAAAATAGAAAGCATTTAAAATGCTGTCATTGGACAAGCTGAAGAGGTTTCTTATTTAGGATAGTTAGAAATAAGGAGTAAATAGAAGAGTAAATATTGTTTGGAATGCTTTTGCTAAACTGAACAGGGTTTGCCATGGTTTCTGAAAAGGCAAGTTTGCAATCTGTATTATTAGTTTTGACTTACAGCAGCGATGCATTGACCTTCTATTCAGCAACCGAGGATTGCTCAGCTCGTTATGGAAGTAAGTATGGTGTGAATATTACTGCAAGAGGCAGGAAAACAAAGAAACGGACCAGGGAACAGGTTGGAGCGGCAGATGCAATTATGGCCGCAGTGGGTACGGAAATGGTGGTGGATAGAACACCTAGTCAGATCAAGGAGTGCTGCCTGAACCAAGAACCTTCCCTGCTTAGACACGTAGGAAAAGACCAAGATGGCGGTCTAGTGGCAGGTGGATAGGGGACATTAGAAGACCAACAGTAGGTCTCGTATTTGGGAGGACGACGGTCCAGCCATCCAAATATAGGTTTTCCGTGATTTCCCTAAGTCGCTCCAGGCAAAAGGCTGGATGGTTCATTTCAAAAAGGGTCACGGCCGATTTCCTTCCCCTTCCGTTCGTAATTCGAACTTGTGCTCTGTGTCTAATGAGCGCACTGCCGACAGGACGTTTAACTCTACTCTGGCTTCCTTCCATCCTTCCTTTCTTCTTCCAATATGTTTGTAGGGAGGTACAGGTGGTGGTTAGAGTATCTAGTGCATTAGGAACTCGACAAAATTTGCAAGTACAATATACTGTCACCGTCAACACTGTGTACTGGATCTTGCAAAGGACCTCTGAAGCGACAAATAATCTTAGGAGAACGAACATTTATCATCTTCCATCACGAATAATATGAATAAATTCTGCACCACTTACAGAGCATCGCTCTTTGAAAACCGAGTGTAATCCTGATACATTCTGGTCGTCAAAAAGACGCACTACATATTGCCACAGAATCCTATAAATAATATAAGGAAGTCACCACTAAGCATTAATTTTGGTAGCAACTTCTATGTTCCTTCTAGAAGCCCACCTCTGTAAGTAACCGTTGGTAAAATATGTATTTCATCTTAAAAGACATTCAAATTTATTTTTACGAGGATGCAAACGATAATTTTTTTCTCGTAAACAAGCAACTAGGCCCACTTTTAATAAGACTTCAATCTTCACGTCACCTAATAGTTTTCTAAAATAATACCATAACAAGAATGAATTCTTAGTGTAGTTGTAAGCACCAGAAAACGGAAACAAACACTGAAATATCCCACAGGTTTATCTCTGGGGAATATCACGGTCGGCTGCGTAAACTATTTTCAATTTGCTCGTTCTCGAATTGTAACTTGCTAGTGAAGTCTAACTGATCACTATCACTTTTTAGCGTAAGGAATTGATCCAGTTTGGAACAAATACTTTCCATTTTGACCTTATTATCCGCACTATTACCGTTCTGAAGTCGATTCACATAGCAAAGCAAGTGCAAAGTAGTGCACCACACAATATCCACATATAGATTCTGGATGCCATCTCACTGCTACTCTCATACACCCGTACTCTGAAACTTCATAAAAGTTATATAGGACACAAAACAAATGGTATGTCCTATTTTTGAAGTAAAGTCTGTAAAATAATATGAAACCCGTGTTACTTCTCTACGACAAATCACTTATACTTAGTTCTTTCACTCCATTTGCTAAATCATCATAGATTGCAGTCTCGTCTTGCTCTCACTTCGGATCGAAATTTAGTTCCTCTCGACGCAAAAACTTTTGTGCTCTTTCCTCTGGCGAGTTCCTTCCAGCAGAAAAGTAAACAAACATGTAGTGTGGCTGTGCAGTAAACGGAGAAGGCAGGGCATGCGGAGTCAGCTTGGAAATTGTCAAATGGTTCAAATGGCTCTGAGCACTATGGGACTTAACAACTATGGTCATCAGTCCCCTAGAACTTAGAACTACTTAAACCTAACTAACCTAAGGACAGCACACAACACCCAGTCATCACGAGGCAGAGAAAATCCCTGACCCCGCCGGGAATCGAACCCGGGAACCCGGGCGTGGTTGGGAATTGTCCTTCGAACTGTTAGCATAGAAACATCTGCTCTCTTCATTTTACCTCCAGTACCTTACATGCTTCTCGGTGGAATGCTGAGCAAAAACTGCAGCACTCTTCACAGGAATAAAATTTGCTCGACGAATTTCTCGTCATCTCTTAGCCAAATGACTGCATATTTTGAAAATGAAAATGTAGTAATATATCTTTCCCCGTTCGTCGTGTAATTTGCGGTACAGCCTCGCACACAGCAGGTAAACACCATTTCGAGCACCTAGAACAAGTAATAGACCGATATATCCTTTTTTGACAGCAAGAAAAACATGATAGAAACAATTATCTGGAGACTATCTGTACTTACATAGTATCTCCATCAGTTTGTGGACTGTTTTATGATATGAAGATACACAAACCTTGAAACAAATTCAGCGCAATGGAAGTTCAAATGCAGGCTATGGTCCTCACACTGTCGTTATAAGCTTACTGAATGCATGAAGTTCGCTCCGGAATCCGGGAATAGGCCGTGGCTCGGCGCTAGAATCATGACGTCACACAGGCTACCTGTAAGTAGTCTAAGGCTGTATATCGAGCAGTCCACGGCCTAGGTTCCGTTATACCACCAGCTCCCTTGTGTCAGCGGTGCATACAAGGCATAGCTTTCAGCGCCGTATCAGACGTGACCGTTTCCAGACAGGTGGGAGCGGTTAAACACTACGCACCTTTTCATACAGCAGTGCGGAGTCTTACCCATACAGTGGTATTAATAAATGATAAGGACACAAATAAACTTCTTGGCAGCAGCGGATCGATGACGCGCTTCTCGACTCATCTTCGCCACACATACGTCGTCGTCTGCTTATTGGAGCACTTTAGTGGTTTCAATTAATTGAAACTGCACAAAAATACTCATTAAGTTCATAGCTTTTCTATACAGTGTCTTCACTGTAGGAAGTGGCATTGTCATAATAAGCCGGCCGCGGTGGTCTAGCGGTTCTGGCGCTGCAGTCCGGAACCGCGGGACTGCTACGGTCGCAGGTTCGAATCCTGCCTCGGGCATGGGTGTGTGTGATGTCCTTAGGTTAGTTAGGTTTAAGTAGTTCTAAGTTCTAGGGGACTTATGACCTAAGATGTTGAGTCCCATAGTGCTCAGAGCCATTTGATTTTTGTCATAATAAACAAAACTCAATTGTTATTGTGGAATATTGTTACTTCCAGATACATGCCTAGAAGCACATCATTTCCGTTCTTAATGATTTTGTCTGAGTAGCTATATTGCGTAACTAAATGTTACTCGTGGCTGTGAAATATAAATAATGTTCAGAGAACGGAGTGTACAAGCGTTCAGTTAGGAGAAGAATAGCCAACCCTAGTATGAAGCCGACGACAGTGAGAATTACCGAGTGGTACATAGGTGAGTATCCCCGTTTCGAATGCAAATATAATTCCCCAGTAAAGTTCATATCGGCGTACGCACAACACACACATGAAAGACATTAAACTGTAATAAACCGTTATCAGAGCAGCTCGCCAGGTTAGACAGCCAATGAGAAACAAGAAGTAATGCTGGACCTAATCCGCGCTGCAGCACGCCGTTGACGAGACACTGGTAATTTAGTTGGTCACTGGTAAAACTGAGTCGTGTCACGCCAGACACCTGAACATCAGAAATCGCCGTGCCATAAATATTCTATACCAGCAACGGCCACCATGGCACTAGAGAACAGCTAAAGTTCCACTGGTTCGTTGAATCTGAAGAGAGGAATCAGACGTCTTTGCAGAGGAAAAACCTCCACGCTCGGCCTTGGCGGACTCGGCGAATTGTTGGGTACACGACCTCACGGGATTTATTCGATGCGCACAGGACACGCACATTACCGGAAAGCAGGTCGCAGTTCATGCATAAAACAGTCTGGAGGCGACCGCTCTGTAATCTGCGCACCAGGGCGACAACAACAAGTAAACTACAGCTCTGCTTTTCGAGTCGACAAAAGACGGAGGAGACAGGCTGCACGGCAGAACCCAGAAACATCGACGCATGTGGATTTCTTTATTCGAACGGGATAGTGAGAGCGCTTTAAATACGAAAAAAATTATTTTTGTTCCTTGGAAAGGACTTCACAATAAACTGTCAGAAGTGACGTAATTTCACGCCACCCTGTCGACCATGAAGACAAAAGAAGATACTGCAGGAAGCAGAAATAAGAAGATACAAGTGCCCAGGTAGCTGCTGTGTTGACTTCTAGTCGAAGTTCGGTACAGGTCCGCACTGCCACCAAACGAACAAATTACAAGTGTACTGGAATGAAAGTGTCTCGTAAACAGATTACAGCATATCATTCTCAACGGAGAGAGATCTTCGGATGTGATTCAGGGCGCACCCCAAGAGAGCTTTAAAGAACCATTATGTACAGGGTGGTCCATTGATACTGACCGGGCCAAATATCTCACGAAATAAGCATCAAACGAAAAAACTACAGGCTCCCAGGTAGATGCCATTTTCCTTGACTTCCCGAGGGCGTTCGATACAGTTCCGCACTGTCACCTGATAAACAAAGTAAGAGCCAACGGAATATCAGACCAGCTGTCTGGATGGATTGAAGAGTTTTTAGCAAACAGAACATAGCATGTTGTTCTCAATGGAGAGACGTCTACAGACATTAACCTCTCGCGTGCCACAGGGGAGTGTTATGGGACCATTGCTTTTCACAATATATATGAATGACCTAATAGATAGTCTTTCCATGTAGGCTTTCACGGCCGGCGTCTTCATCAATAAATACTTCCGGGCTAAGTTGCCGTGGTCGATCTGTAAAACTGCTTCTCCCTGACGTTTCGTTCTCAACTACGGAGAACGAAACGTCAGGGAGAAGCAGTTTTACAGATCGACCACGGCAACTTAGCCCGGAAGTGTTTACTAATAGATAGTGTCGGAAGTTCCATGCGGCTTTTCGCGGATGATGCTGTAGTATACAGAGAAGTTGCAGCATTAGAAAACTGCAGAAAATGCAGGAAGATCTGCAGCGGATAGGCATTTGGTGCAGGGAGTGGCAACTGACCCTTAACACAAACAAATGTAATGTATTGCGAATACATAGAACGAAGGATCGTTTATTTTATGATTATATGATAGCGGAACAAACACTGGTAGCAGTTACTTCTGTAAAATATCTGGGAGTATGCGCGCGGAACGATTTGAAGTGGAGTGATCATATAAAGTTAATTGTTAGTAAGGCGGGTGCCAGGTTGAGATTCATTGGGGGAGTCCTTAGAAAATGTAGTCCATCAACAAAGGAGGTGGCTTACAAAACACTCGCTCGACCTATACTTGAGTATTGCTCATCAGTGTGGGATCCGTACTAGGTCGGGTTGACAGAGGAGATAGATAAGATCCAAAGAAGAGCGGCGCGTTTCGTCACAGGGTTATATGGTAAGCGTGATAGCGTTACGAAGATGTTAAGCAAACTCAAGTGGCAGACTCTGCAAGAGAGGCGCTCTGCATCGCGGTGTAACTTGCTGCCCAAATTTCGAGAGGGCCCGCATCTCGTGGTCGTGCGGTAGCGTTCTCGCTTCCCACGCCCGGGTTCCCGGGTTCGATTCCCGGCGGGGTCAGGGATTTTCTCTGCCTCGTGCTGGCTGGGTGTTGTGTGCTGTCCTTAGGTTAGTTAGGATTAAGTAGTTCTAAGTTCTAGGGGACTTATGACCACAGCAGTTGAGTCCCATAGTGCTCAGAGCCATTTTTGGCGTTTTTGGATGAGGTATCGAATATATTGCTTCCCCCTACTTATACCTTCCGAGGAAATCACGAATGTAAAATTTAGAGAGATTCGAGTGCGCACGGAGGCTTTCCGGCAGTCGTTCTTCCCGCGAACCATACGCGACTGGAACAGGAAAGGGAGGTAATGACAGTGGCACCTAAAGTGCCCTCCGCCACCCAAATTTGGGTGGCTTGCGGAGTATAAATGTAGATGTAGATCTAGATGAACGAAACTCGTCTAGCTTGAAGGGGGAAACCAGATGGCGCTATGGTTGGCCCGCTAGATGGCGCTGCCATAGGTCAAACGGATATCAACTGCGTTTTTTTAAATAGGAACCCCCATTTTTATTACATATTCGTTTTGTACGTAAAGAAATATGAATGTTTTAGTTGGACCACTTTTTCGCTTTGTGATAGATGGCGCTGTAATAATCACAAACGTATAAGTACGTGGTATCACGTAACATTCCACCAGTCTGGACGGTATTTGCTTTGTGATACATTATACGCATTAAAATGGACCGTTTACCAATTGCAGAAAAGGTCGATATCGTGTTGATGTATGACTATTGTGATCAAAATGTCCAACGGGCGTGTGCTGTGTATGGTGCTCGGTATCCTGGGCGACATCATCCAAGTGTCCGGACCGTTCGCCGGATAGTTACGTTATTTAAGGAAACAGGAAGTCTTCAGCCACATGTGAAACGTCAACCACGACCTGCAACAAATGATGATGCCCAAGTATGTGTTTTAGCTGCTGTTGCGGCTAACCCGCACATCAGTAGTAGACAAATTGCTCGAGAATCTGGAATCTCAAAACCGTCGGTGTTGAGAATGCTACGTCAACATCGATTGCACCCGTACCATATTTCTATGCACCAGGAATGGCATGGCGACGACTTTGAACGTCGTGTACAGTTCTGCCGTTGGGCACAAGAGAAATTACGGGACGATGACAGATTTTTTGCACACGTTCTATTTAGCGATGAAGCGTCATTCACCAACAGCGGTAACGTAAACCCGTGTTATATGCACTATTGGGCAACGGAAAATCCACGATGGCTGCGACAAGTGGAACATCAGCGACCTTGGCGGGTTAATGTATGGTGCGGCATTATGGGAGGAAGAACAATTGGCCCCATTTTTTAGATCGCATTCTAAATGGTGCAATGTATGCTGATTTCCTACGTAATGTTCTACCGATGTTACTACAAGAAGTTTCACTGCATGACAGAATGGCGATGTACTTCCAACATGATGGATGTCCGACACATAGCTCGCGTGCGGTTGAAGCGGTATTGAATAGCATATTTCATGACAGGTGGATTGGTGGTCGAAACACGTTCACCGGATCTGACGTCCCCGGATTTCTTTCTGTGGGGAAAGTTGAAGGATATTTGCTATCGCGATCCACCAACAACGCCTGACAACATGTGTCAGCCCATTGTCAATGCATGTGCGAACATTACGGAAGGCGAACTACTCGCTGTTGAGAGGAATGTCGTTACACGTATTGTCAAATGCATTGACGTTGACGGACATTACTTTAAGGATTTATTGCATTAATGGCATGGCCATTGACAGGTAATCACGCTGTAACACCATGGGTTCTCAGAAATAATAACTTCGCAAAGGTACATGTATCACATTGGAACAACCGAAATAAAATCTTCAAACATACCTACGTTCTGCATTTTAATTTAAAAAACCTAGCTGATACCAACAGTTCGTCTAAAATTGTGAGGCATATGTTGGTGACTATTACAGCGCCATCTATCACAAAGCGAAAAAAGTGGTCCAACTAAAACACTCATATTTCTTTACGTACTACACGAATATTTAATAAAACTTGGAGTTCCTATTTTAAAAAAAACGGAGTTGATATCCGTTTGACCAATAGCAGCGCCATCTATCCGGCCAGCCATAGCGCCATCTGGTTTCCCCCTTCAAGCTAGACAAGTTTCGTTCTTCGTAGTTTTTTCGTTTGACGCTTATTTCGTGAGACATTTGGCCCGGTCACGACCAATAGACCACCCTGTATATGACCTAGTGGATAAGGTCGGAAGTTCCATTAGGTTTTCGCGGTGGATGCTGTTGTATACAGAGAAGTTGCTACGCTAGAGAATTGTAGTGAAATGCAAGGAGACCTGATGACGATAGGTGCATACTGCAGGAAGTAAAAATTAACCTCAGCATAAGCAAATGTGGGGTATTGTGCACAAATAGGCAGAAATACCAATTATTATATTATTATACAGTCACTCGAAGCAGTTATATCCATAAAATACCTAGAAGTATACGTAAGGAGCAGTTACGGTGGAACGGCCACATGAAATTAATCACAGGTAAGACAGATAAGACAGATGCCAAATCGAGATTTATTGAAAGAGTGCTCAGGAAACGTAGCCGATCACCAAAAGAGGTAACTTACAAAACAGAAGCCGATCAACAAAAGAGGTAGCTTACAAAACACTGGTTCGAAAAATACTTTAATATTGCTCATAAGTCTGTGATCCTTACCATACAGGATTGACAGAGAAAATAGAAAAGGTCCAAAGAACAACACGTTTCACTACAGGTTCATTTAGTAAGCGCGAAAGCGTCACGCAAATGCTCAGCCAACTCCAGTGGAAGACTGCAAGAGAAGCGTTCTGCATCACGATTTGGTTTGCTGCTCAAATCCCGAGAACTTAACGTTCCTAGAAGATTCAGCCAATGTGTTGTTTCCATCTACGTACATCTCGCGAAACGATCATGATGGTAAAAGTACGAGTGCGTGCTGAAAAGTAATGCGTCATAATTTTTTATTCTGCCCTTAATATCGGTTCAGGTCTTACATGTTATGCATATTGCTCGGCCAATTTTTCCATTTCACTGACACCAGGTGCAACTCTCCGCCGCTAGATGGCTCCGAATAGTAGTGTGGTATATCACGGTGTGTAACGTAACTAGTGTGTGTTGTACTAGAGTTTCCGCAGAAAACGTGCTTCCTATTGAAATCCACAGAAGAAAGAAAGGTGTGTCCAGTGATGACTGCAGCAGGTGGTGAAAGATGAGTTCACCATTTTGAGCAGAAAACAAGAGAGCGTTAATGGATTTCGGCCACAAACGATCACATACCAAAAAGACGTTCAAGATAATGTCATCAGAGGCCAAAATCGTGCTCACGCTGTTATAGGATGTTCAAGGTGTCTCGCATTAGGAATTCATGCCCAAAGACACCAGCATAAACTCTGCAAGCTACTACAGAGTGCTCGGAAAATGGAAAGCACGAATTCCAATAATTCGTCCACCCATGGGGTATACTCTCCTCCAGCATAACAATGTCAGACCACACACCAGCGCAGTGACACCTGCCACAATCAGACACCTTGGCTTCATCCTTCACGAAGTCCCCACTTGGCCCCATCCGATTTTCATCCGTTTCCAACGCATAAAGAACACATTCGAGGTCTTCGCTTTAGTAGCGATGAAGCGGTACAAAAACAGGTGCGGTTGTGGTTCCGTCAACATAGTCAAACATTCTATAGTGACGTTATCAGCAAAATCGTTGGGAGAAATGGGTTCATCTCAACGGTGACTGCCGGCCGGAGTGGCCGAGCGGTTCTAGGCGCTTCAGTCTGGAACGGCGCAACCGCTACGGTCGCAGGTTCGAATCCTGCCTCGGGCATGGCTGTGTGTGATGTCCTTCGGTTAGTTAAGTTTAAGTAGTTTTAAGTTCTAGGGGACTGATGACCTCCGCTGTTAAGTCCCATAGTGCTCAAAGCAATTTCAACCATTTTTCTTCGGTGACTACAGTATGTCGGGAAACAAATATGTAAACATGAAGAATAAAGATTTAGAATGTTCACAAAGTTCGTTTTATTTTTAAAAAAAAACTCTAAGAGTTTTCACATAAAAAATTCGGAGGCATTAATTCTCAACATGCCCCGTAAATACACTTACATTCAGAAAAAACCTTGAACGACTAGAAATAGGGCGTTTATATTCACTGGACATGCACATTAGTATGTTCTGCCGCGTCCATGTGTGTATCATTATCCATGCTCAGAGATGCCTGAAAACTCGTGGCACTATGCCGCTGTGGTGGCGAAACCGACCCCACCTTATGTGCTGCTGGATCATTCTCGGTTATGACTAATACATCTACATGCCCTATATTTAGTTCCCCTTCATCTTAATTTTTGCCTGCTTCACTATTTAGTTCCTCACAATCTGCCTTCTCCACTCTAGCACCATCTCTATTTGGCTCTTCCACTTGAAAAGTTATCTGGTCGTGACTGGACTTGTCCATACGCATTTCTGTGTCTTGATTCACACTTCTTAATTCTCCGATCTTACCTTCTGCATGAGACAACCATGCATTACCTCTCGTGAACACTCACTTAATCATTTACCATTTCATGATCGCAAACAATTTCCCTGTGACCTATGCCCAAGACAAAAAGAAAAGATATAACCTATACTATAGTGGCACACAAATACATCAGCTAGTCAACGCTCCAAAATCGATCACCTCTGGTGACAACACAGTAAATTACAACATGTGGTGCAGTTGCCATGGGCCGACCGACGCACACACAGCAAATACTGAGCTGAAAAAAAGAGAGAAAGACACATATTAGCACATTCTCGCTAGCAGTTCTATCACAGATTTAACTGTTCAGAATACCGTCGAATTATAAAACTGCCTATCTGAAAGAAAATTAGTATCTTATCTTACAAAAAAAAAAAAAAACCGATCCTGCCATTCACTAAAACTATACACTGGATAACTCGTGAAAGTTATACATGACAAGCACTGAGCATTTTGCCTGTCCGAGTCACAAAACTACAGAGGACGGCAATTCGATACAAGTCACAGGATCTAGATTCAGACTGTAGAAAATCAAGGTACAGAATTCCAGAAAACTAAATTCTGACACGAAATGACAATTCTTTACAAAGTCCCATGGTGCAAATTCAGATTTCAAATCCAGCCAAATTCTATGCAAAGTTCCTAGATCAGCATTCAGAAATATGACTGCCTGACTCAATTCTAAGTAAAACATCAGAGGTCAGGGCTCCAGGGCACGAGATCCTGGCATAGGGTGTGCGTCATTTTGGTAATGCGAGATACCAGTAGTTACTTCTACTTGTCTGCATGACTGAACCTTGCTTGAACTACACCACTAAAAAGCTATGCGCAATGGAGACATGACTCTCTCTAATTAGTCTTTTAGCCCTAATGGGAAACTGAAGTGGACTTAATGTAAGCCGGCCGGGGTGACCGAGCAGTTCTAGGCGCTACAGTCTGGAGCCGCGCCACCACTACGGTCGCAGGTTAGAATCCTGCCTCGGGCATGGATGTGTGTGATGTCCTTAGGTTAGTTAGGTTTAAGTAGTTCTAAGTTATAGGGGACTGATGACCTCAGAAGTTAAGTCCCATAGTGCTCAGAGCCATTTGAACCATTTGAACTTAATGTAATAGATTTCCTATTTCTTTAGGAATCTCCAACATTAATTAATTAAAAAATGGTTATAGCTTCCGATTTCTATTGAAATTAAAGACATCCAGATTAATTACAAAGATTTATTGTCGAAAACATAAGGGCGAAATTCGATAAGCAAGCATAAATAACTCTTAATTAAAATGAATATAAAAAGTGCTGCAGTGCAGCTGGCAAAGTCAGGAATGAGAGGAGGCCCTACACCATGGTTCTCACTTAGAAAGTGAGTATCGCAGACTAACTATAAGTCACTGGATTAACAGAGATGGTAGACGGGAAATTACGCACTAATGAACCACGTACATGTGGAGGTACGACTGCTGCTGTTTGCGGAGGCAGCATGTGGTGTGCAATTCACCTCCAGTGTTCGTATCAACCTGCAACAGTGCAATGGTTACCAGGCACCACTGAGAATCTGCAAAGCAGTGAACTACACGTCATAACGGTGACTCAACCGAAGTACTGCAGCCTACGCTGCTCGATAGAGGACCCGGGACTGTGAATCCAAACCAGACACACAGAAGCGATGCCATGAGAAACAAGGTTCTCGGTCAGAAAATGCAGCAAGAAACTTAAAGTCGATCTGAGTGGCTTCACACCTAACACTAAATGTATGATGGGCCTTGCAGTTACACCACCATCGTATTACCAGTCTCACTCCACCAGTCCAATCATGACTATGCTCTGTCTCTACCTTCCCTCTACACACTGCCTCCCTCTCCTCCTAGGTACTATCGAAAACTGTGTGTTCCACATGGGGCTTCTTCAGAAAGCAGAATCCATCAGTGGTGGGGAGTGAGTAGTGTTCTTCGCCAAGACCATATTTTTTAATACCCAGTACTGATTCCCTCCTACATACCCAGTTAGATCCTTTTCCTCCAATCCTCTCTCTATTGCAGCATCGAACAGGCACCCTCTGGTGTATGCTCTGATATCACAGTCAGCTCGCCAATTAAGACATAGATTCTCCATCTGCTTGGGAACGCTGGCGGGGGAGACTACATATCCCTCAAAAAATGAAGCAGCCCTTCGAACGCCTGCGCTGCAGTTTCCTTTCACACGCAGATACAGCATCCTCTAGATGGCCCACGTTCTGAACCTTACCAGGGCTCCTGCGAAAGCTGAGGCACGCCCTCTCCTATGCAGGAATCAGCTACTAGTGCCTCTGCTGATGTGATGTGGCAATGGATAAATGCTCAGGTGCTGGCTTCTGTACAGGAATTCCCTGTGTCGCATTGAACATATGTCCCTGCAGGACACAGGCAAACACCCTGGTGCTAAGGCCCATGCGCCACTGTACGTCCAGCAGGGGAAGCACTGACCAGGACTCCTCACGCGTCGAGCCAGTACACCTGAGCTCAGTCCTTAGCATTCACTAAATTTCTCTATATTTCTGTGTTCTATGCCAGTGGCGGCCGCCACCTGCAACGGCAGCCTTATCTCTCCATGAGGAACACACGTTTCCAACATGAACACAATTCCTTCACTCCAAAATACTGCACGAAAACTTGCATTACAACCAACACCGCTCCTAATCACTATCAGTCCTCCATAGTGTTCCTTGAATTGGTCGCTGTGCCTCCTTAAACTGATACGTGTTGTAAGTAGGCTGTTTATGTTTTCTTATTGGCAACGTTACGTAGCGCTCTGTATGAAAATCACTGGCTGTGCTGTGTGCAGTCTGTGGCTAGTTTGCATTGTTGTCTGCCATTGTAGTGTTGGGCAGCGGCAGCTGGATGTGAACAGCGCGTAGCGTTGCGCAGTTGGAGGTGAGCCGCCAGCAGTGGTGGATGTGGGGAGAGAGATGGCGGAGTTTTGAACATATAAAACGTCCCCTTTCAACAATTATACAAGGCTATGCTTAAACTGACACACAATATTTTTTAGCGCAACGCAATCTGACTTTCAAAAATCCCTACAAAAGAATGGCCCTGACTAACATTAACCTATACCTTTCACAAATCACTTACCTCACCAAAAATCTTCGTTACTCGAACTACTGCAATACAGCGAGCGCAACTACTGCCAGCTACATAAAAGATTCAAACTACTGAAGGCACTAACTACTGATAGGCATAGTTAGCAAATGAAAGATTTTGATAGAGAACAAACAATGTATTTACCTTAATAGTCATAATATATATAGCACTTCATGATATCCAGTGTTACAAATTTCAAAACTCCGCCATCTCTCTCCCCACATCCACCACTGCTGGCGGCTCACCTCCAACTGCGCAACGCTACGCGCTGTTCACATCCAGCTGCCGCTGCCCAACACTACAATGGCAGACAACAATGCAAACTAGCCACAGACTGCACACAGCACAGCCAGTGGTTTTCATACAGAGCGCTACGTAACGTTGCCAATAAGAAAAACATAAACAGCCAGTTACAGTGTGCGCTAAGTTGCATATGATCCATAAATGTGATGAGTTAGTTGAGAAAGACGGAAGCCCAAAAGACTAGTTACCTTTCAAGTAGTTAGTACAGTTCGGTAAATTATCGTGTCATTACTATAGGTAGATCACTGGGGGCTCATAACATACTTATTTAGTTTGTTGCCAAATTACTAGTAAGCTCGGCGCATTTGCAGCCCAAGGTACCGCTCTACAATGTCAGTATTGGCTCTTGAGAAAAAAGGTTTGATTACCAGAGCTCTAAGCGAATGCTTTCAAAAGGACTGTTTAACACTAAAATTTACACTCGACTTTAACATATTTCTCGTTTTCAAAACAGCTCTTCTTGCTGTTACTAGTCTGCATATGATATCATCTTTACCTATGGTCTCATTTGTCTTACACCCTAATATAATTACCCAGTATCTGTTAGCTTAACCATGTTTTAATTTATTGATATATATCTTATAACCTGTTTTCAGGACACTATCTGTTCCATTCAGCTGATCTTCCAAATTCTTTAGCGCCTCTGATAGAGTCACAATGATACTGTCGAACCTTAAATCTTTAATTTTTCTCTCTGAACTTCTTTCTCTCAATTTTTCCTTAGAGCCCTTTCCAGACTGCTTCTGCACAGATTGAACAACATGCAGGATTTGCTGCAACCTTGACTATCATAACCTTTTATTCATTCGAGGAACCACAATTTTGTTTCTGTACAAGTTTTGGATAGCGTTTCGCTCCCTAAGCTTTATCACTGACATTTTCAGAAATGAACTGTGTGTATCGCAGTCAACACTGTCTCAGTTCGTTTCTAAAATTACTGATACTGTAAGTATTGATTTGCCATTATTTAACCTTTCTTCCGAGGGATATTATCCTACAATAATTAAGTAACACTTGAATTAATTTCGTCACTTTTATGGGGAGGAGCTTCTTTTTTTCTTCACCAAAAGGCAGCCACGTGTTACGTTCGTAGAAGAAATGTACAACACGCATACCATATCAAAAAGCGTCAAACTACATCTCTGAAAACTTTATTACATTCCTTTTCTTTCCTGTTACCGTGTTGAGCACCTCTCCTTTGATGTAAATACGCATAGTTCGTACGTTGACTGATAATGACTGACAAGAAGAAACCACAACCAGTCAGAGTTTTTAAATCTGATGTACACCGTAACGTGTTTCGGAATCTATGTTGTACCCTCGCATCATATATGGACTGTTGACGTCCTCTCTGTGTTTCGTATTTTTCACTTTCCAAAATAAGGACATTTCGGACAGAGAACGACAGGCAATAGACAAAAATTACACCCGCATTGGCGACTGTGGTTAAAGTCTAGCTGCACTCTTTACTGGTGACAGTGAAAATCTGTGTCAAACTGGGGCTCGAACCCGGATTTCCCGCTTTATGCAACCGACAGCCTTAACCGCTTCAGCTATCCGAGCTCGCTCCTGGGACAGACCCAGGCTTCCATATGTCGCCGTTTTGTCTGCAACCTATAATCGCACAGCCGATGTGAAACACGTACAGCGAGAGGCATGTGATTAAAGGGCGATCTTGTTTTTGACATGAAATATTATATTGCAGTGGATGTGTTGATTCGACGCACTCTGTAGTGTTGTAGTGTCCCTGAGACTGCATGCATATCTGGAAGGACATTGCAGAGTAAACGGAATCAACACAGGCACTGCAAATATAGTAAAAGGCAGGTAATTCGTGTCCAGAAACATCGGCATATGAAGTCCATCTATTTCGACATAGTGAACCCTGGTATGCAATGCGAGGCTTAAAAAATAATGCCTATTGTACTGGTTTTCCTTTCTTTCATTATCTGACGGTCACAGTTACGATCTACATTTAGAACTACTGTTTGGATTGTTAGTGTAATAATAATCAGAACTACGGTTGTGTATACAGTTATTTTGCCATGTTGTTAAATCACTTTTTTCCTACACCATTGACTTAGAGATCCAGCCCACTGTTTTGAATAAAAGTAATGGGTGAGGAAAAACTACGTTATATATGTTTTATTGTAGGTAGTGTCCTCTGATGAACATGTGTACAGCCAAGCCATTTGTCTTCAACCTACGTTGTATGCAATCTCTTGCGATAAGGTGTCTCTATTACATAAGGACTAAGATGCTGAGAACGTTCTGTCTAGTAATTGCCTGCGCGTTTTCTTAGTAACAACACGGGAAGTATATGACACTGTTGAAGGTTCCTCTCCTCGCGTACAGCGCTCTACCACTTCAAGTGAATATATAGCTACGTTATTATTATTTTGCTAATTATTAAAAGGTTATTTTCTTAAGTGACAGCTTCCCTTGTTAATTCGACATATGAAATCACTTCTGTCTCTTGAGTCTGCTGTTTGCGCCTGCGAAACTGCAACTTTTCTTAGAAATACCATTATGTAGAGTGATTTACGAGATGATAACTTGCATTAGTTTCAAATTCGAAACAGGTATTTCTGCACATATGACCTAATGATTATCCAAAATAATGAACTAAGTTTATTAATTTATGAACTGAATGTAAACTAAATTATAGTGTCTGGCGGAACAGTTATTTTTTTCTCTTGGCCTTCTATGAATAGCATGAACTACACGTAGATTACCAATTTAAATGTATGTGACGTTCTTTCATACTAATACTTCACATTCCTAGTAAAGTATACCGTTCTTTCAATCAAATCACGTCTTTGTCTATATATCTTTCATTAAGTGTATGGTATCCGAAGACGTGTCAATTGTAATGAAACAGAAATAAGAGAAAATGTTTCTAGTAGGCAAGGCTTCCATTTTTTCTGTATGAAATGATACAATCTAAGAGGTTTTCCGAAAAGCAGGTTCGAAGAATCTGGGTATATTCAAATCCGATCAAGTGATATACAGAATTTCTGTTTGTTCGTTTTCTCGGGAACAGCGAAACTATCTGAACTGATGCTATTTGGTCGTAGAAAGAGACATTACCAGTGAAGTGCAGAATAAAAAAAGTACGATAGTATATACGTATTCATTTCAACAGAATTGTCTAAATTATTACTAATAATACTCGTACGGACCGAAATGAATGTAACCCAAAAATTACCTGTGAACAGATCTGAACAACCCGTAGCTTATCACTCCCATTCTTCGCTACTGCTGCTTATTTGTTACAAATGGGATAAGCACATTTTTTGTACGATATTTAATTAGTTGTTATTAAGTAAAAGCCGTATTACTGAGGGGTAAGGCAGCTCCTTTCAAATTAATCCACGCTATTAATCCCAAATGTGTCCGCCCCTGGACGCTGAGTGGTCAGCGCGACGGAATGACATGCCTCACGGCTCGGGTTCGATTCCCGGCTGGGTCGGAGATTTTCTCCGCTCAGGGACTGGGTGTTGTGTTGTCCTTATCATCTTTTCATCTCCATCGACACGCAAGTCACCGAAGTGACGTCAACTCGAAGGAGTAGCACCAGGTGGTCTACCCGAAGGGAGGCCCTAGCCACACGGCATCATCATCATCATCATCATCTCAGATGACTGTGGAACTGGTTCGTATAGTTAAAATTTCAAAACATGTAACGAGCGGCTTGCACCGAGGGCGTAAGCTGACATCGCAGATCGTTCTGATGGCCAAAGTAGACAAACATTTGCGTTTAAGTAACGATGACAGAAAATTGTTCAGATAGTGAAGACACCAACCCTCAGATACTGTCTAAGAGAGCCAGTGCGAAGCTTCTAACAAAGTTCTTAATATTTTTTTAATCTTATTAATTTTAAAAGATAGATTTCACTGACTATTTGATTACTTGTAAGTACCAATTTCCTTTCTTACAAGACTTCTATGTCAGAAACGAGAGCCAGAGTGTCTGCTAGAGGAGCAACTACACGTTTTGTAATACAGAAGTAATGATGACAATCAAATGTCTTTACAGAAACGGAATGCGTGAAATCAACTAAAGAATTCAGGCATAAATTAGGTTTTGATTAAAAATGACCGTGTGTTCGATCTCGATCTTGAGTCTTTGATGTAGTTGACGTGTAACTGTGTAGTGCTGATGGCTGCGGAGAGAACGTATCGAGTGCTGGGCAGTGTCGTATTGGTGTCGTTGATTCTGGTGAGAGAAATGGAAGAGCGGGGTATCGGTACTGGCCGTGTAACTTAATGCTCTCAGGTAACACGAAGGGGCTCATCGAACTCACGCAGTCTGACGTTCTGCTGTTAGAACCTTTCATGAGGAAGGTGACGTCCTTCGGAACGTGCAACTGATCAAAAATATTCGGGCACCCCTTTGTAATACTGAATTGGCCACTGGATGTTAGGAGAGGCGCACCCTCCAGTATACAAGGAGATGAGGTGTGTTTTATTGTTAGATAAACAGTGACAGCTGGAAGGGGCCGTCAGGACAGCCCAGTGACTTTAACGTGGACTAGTCATTGGATGTCAGCTAAGTAGCAACTGATCAGGGACGTTTGAGCCCTTCTAAAGCTAAACGAGACTACTATGGGTGGTGCGATAGTGAACTGGAAGTGCCTAGTGGAAATGATAAAGAACAGTCACATCTAAAACAAGAGGAGGCAAACCTCATATTCTGACGGATATGGACTGCTGGGCATCGCAGAGGGTCGTTGTAAGCAGGAGGAATCACTCCAGAGTTTCTAACAAGGGAACCTCCCCATCGCACCCCCCTCAGATTTAGTTATAATTTGGCACAGTGGATAGGCCTTGAAAAACTGAACACAGATCAATCGAGAAAACAGGAAGAAGTTGTGTGGAACTACGAAAAAATAAGCAAAATATACAAACTTAGTTGTTCATGGGCAACATAGGCAACATCAAGGACGCTGTGGCCTCAGGAGCGCCGTGGTCCCGTGGTTAGCGTGAGCAGCTGTGGAACACGAGGTCCTTGGTTCAGGTCTCCCCTACAGTAAAAATATTAAATTGTTATTTTCTGACAATTATCAGAGTTCTGGCACTCACACATAATCAATTTCGCTCTCCAAAATTCCAGGACATATTCAGATTTGCTTGGACATATGCAGGATTTGACGGTCTACACACGGCAAAATTTGAAAACGTTAAAAACATATGTTTTGACAGAGAACAGAGAAAACTGTGCGACTGTGAAACTCTTGCATTCATTTGTTGCAGTTTATGTGACACACTCTTATGTTTTCATCACTTTTTTGGGAGTGATTATCACATCCACAAGAAAACCTAAATCGGGCAAGGTAGAAGAATCTTTTTACCCATTCGCCAAGTGTGCAAGTTAGGTGGGTCGACAACATATTCCTGTCATGTGACGCACATGCCGTCACCAGTGTCGTATAGAATATATCAGACGTGTTTTCCTGGATCAAATATTTTCGGTTCCCATTGGAGAGGCACGTCCTTTCGTCAACTAATCGCACGATTTTGCGGTGCGGTCGCAAAACACAGACACTAAACTTATTACAGTGAACAGAGACGTCAATGAACGAATGGATAGATAATAACTTTGCAAAAATAAAGTAAGTAAACTTTTCGCTCGAGCGTAGACTTGAACCAACGCCCTCTTGCTCCGCAGCTGCTCACGCTAACCACGAGACCATGGCGGTCCTGTACCCAGATTATCCTTGATGTTGCCTATGTTGCCCAAGGACTACTCAGTTTGTATATTTTGCTTATTTTTTCATAGTTCCACACAACTTCTTCCTGTTTTCTCGACTGATCTGTGTTCAGTTTTTGAAGGCCTATCCACTGTGCCAAATTATAACTAAATCTGAGGGGGGTGCGATGGGGAGGTTCCCTTGTAAGTGCTACCAACTGTGCAGCTAGCACATTGACTGTGCGTAGAAGTTTAAAAAGAATATGTGTGAGTGTGTGTGTGTGTGTGTGTGTGTGTGTGTGTGTGTGTGTGTGTGTGTGTGTGTGTATGTGCACTGGTCGAACAATTCATTATCAATCACAGATTTCTGCAGTTATGCTAAGCAACGAGTAAGGTACTATAAAAAGCAACGCTACAGGACACTGCACAAGGCCGCCGACGTAGTTTTTTACTTAATTATACTCCTTAGATGCGACCTTGAGTACATAGGGCTTCCCAACGCCTTGTTTTAACAATAATGCTACAAACACACAAAATAATTGAATCTGAATTTTGTATGTTTTGTGTGCCAATTTTGTAACTGGAGTTTTATGCAAGAGATGAACTGATTCTTATTGACACGATAATTTGGAAGCTGAGGGAGGCAATCAGTGTGAAACACTTCCCTACCACAAAGCATGACATGACAAAATGTAATCACCTAGAGTATAATAATAATAGCAATAATAATAACACATGCATGCACACATGAATTCAGTCTGTACTACTTACCACGCGCCGGCCGGAGTGGCCGAGCGGTTCTAGGCGCTTCAGTCTGGAACCACGAGACCGCTACGGTCGCAGGTTCGAATCCTGCCTCGGGCATGGATGTGTGTGATGTCCTTAGGTTATTTAGGTTTAAGTAGCTCTAAGTTCTAGAGGACTGATGACCTCAGATGTTAAGTCCCATAGTGCTCAGAGCCATTTGAACCATTTGAACTTACCACGCACAGTTACACTTTCACTGTAGTAAGAGATACTGTACGGTTAATGAAATCTACTATTTTTACCGCAGTGGCGGAGAATTTTAGAAAAGCGACCTTTCACAACTTTAAGTGCCACACTTACTACTACATTACGGAGATATGTTGTAGAATAAAAGAAACCGATTCCATGGCACTGTCTTATATTTATGTCGAAAGAAACACGGAAATATTCATTGAGAAGCTGCTCTTTACAACATTTCTAGACAAACTTAGCTGGTTCGATGCATTGTTGATGTGAACATTGCGTACTTTATTAGGATCTTTGAGACACATTTAAATTTCGCCATGAAGTGCAATGAATTTCTTCTTGTATCATTAATATACCGCCATTACAATAATGACAAATAACGCTCTTCTTCCAGATAATACATTTTCGTATCACTGCATGCCAAGCACACACACCATCACATCGCCACCCAGCCACAAATTAGCTACTACTCGATGCTGTTGAAATAAATATAGCCTCTATCAAAACAGTAGAGTAAAATGTGTACTTGTTATTTTGTCGAAAGCTGACATTCTGAGCCCGTCGCTGTGTACAAAATACGGGTTGACTTTTACAGAGAAGACAACAGCAATCAGCCACTTTTTACAATCCTATTTATTTATGGAAATAGCGACGTTATGCCGGCCGCGGTGGTCTCGCGGTTCTAGGCGCGCAGTCCGGAACCGTGCGACTGCTACGGACGCAGGTTCGAATCCTGCCTCGGGCCTGGATGTGTGTGATGTCCTTAGGTTAGTTAGGTTTAAGTAGTTCTAAGTTCTAGGGGACTGATGACCACAGCAGTTGAGTCCCATAGTGCTCAGAGCCATTTGAACCATTTTTTGAGCGACGTTACCGGTTTCGAAACGAAAGGTTCATCTTCAGACGGCTAGTTCACTTGTTGTTTTCCTAAATGATGAAATTTCACCGGCCGATGTGGCAGAGCGATTCTAGGCGCTTCAGTCCGGAACCGCGCTGCTGCTGCGGTCGCTGGTTCGAATCCTGCCTCGGGCATGGATATGTGTCCTTAGGTTAGTTAGGTCTAAGTAGTTCTAAGCCTAGGGGACTGATGAACCTCAGAAGTTAAGTCCCACAGTGCTCAGAGCCATTTTGACACAGTAGGGGGTAAATTATGCTGCGACAAAAGTCTTTGGTCACTTACCTAATAGCTTCAAAAGTCTGACAGATAGCCATATAGCATTTAAAAGGAAATTAAAAGAATTTCTGAATGGCAACTCCTTCTACTCATTAGATGATTTTTTGGATATAGTAAGTGGGCAATTTCACCCCCACCCAAAAAAATTGTCATGTAATATTTTGTGTAATGTAATATCTTGTATAGGCACCTTTTATTAACCTGACACGTTCCACATCATTACGAAGTGTCGTATTCATGATCTATGGAACAAGTACTAATCTAATCTTGACAGTATGTTGGTAGAACTGTGTCTCCCTGCCTGTTAGGCTGTGTAACAGACAATAAAGTTTGCCCTTCAGCGTAACGAAAAGGTGAACGGTCTCGCAAGTTCAGTCCCCGGTTGTATCCTTTACTGTTATCCAAACTAGTAGTTACACATTTCATGGGACATCTGCAAATCGGAGACTGGTAGTGAGGTACTAACTGGCTAATCTGTTTCCAAGAAAAGGAAGCGCACTGCTGTAATCTCTCCCCACAACCCATCTGGCAGTATGTAACTTGGCATTTATTCCCAATAACGAGTATTCCCCTTCAACGTAATTGGCGGCAGAGTCTACCAGCTGGAGGCAAACTGGGACGGTCTGTACAGTAGCCGGACGTGGCAGCCGCGTTGTGAGCCTGGGCTGTCCCTGGTTTGCTGTCCGGCCAGCTCTCTCCAGCCCCCCCCCCCCCCCCAACCCCCCCCCCCCCTGCTCTACGTGGCAGCCATCTCGACTCACAGCACAGCACAGCACGTGACGTCCCCCGTAAATCAGCTCCCCAACTCCTTTTCTTCGCTGCCACGTTTCCACAACTGCGCAAGAACCGGTCTCTCCCCGCTAATGGACAAGTGTGTCTAGCAACAGTATTCCATCAACCAGCGCTATTTTGAACGCAGCGCTAACTGTTTCTGCGAAGTGACAAGCGCTACCAGTAGGAACGAAAGGACAATAGTATTCACACGTACTGACTCTGAGCACTTACACCGCGGTGAGTATTTAAAAACTACGTCCTCTAAATTGCGAAGAGGTTATTTTTAAAACGGCTTTAGCGGCGAACTTTACACTGAATAACTTGCAGCGTCTAAGGCAATTTCGTATTACTTTCAATGTTGATGATGATACGTCTATCTGACGATCTGACGGAGTTGTTACGCAAGAATGTGTAAGGGGCAATCAAAAAGTTTCCGTTTGAGGGCGTCACTACAGCCTATATACAACGTAGCGCGACTCTGATGCTGATATACAGGGTGGTCCATTCATAGTGACCGGGCCAAATATCTTACGAAATAAGCATCAAACGAAAAAACTACAAAGAACGAAACTCGCTTGAAGGGGAAAATCAGGTGGCGCCATAGGTTAAACGGATATCAACTGCGTTTTTTAAAATAGGAACCCCCATTTTTATTACATATTCGTGTAGTACGTAAAGAAATATGAATGTTTTAGTTGGACCACTTTTATCGCTTTGTGATGGATGGCGCTGTAATAGTCACAAACGTGTAAGTACGTGGTATCACGTAACATTCCGCCAGTGCGGACGGTATATGCTTCGTGATACATTACCCGTGTTAAAATGGACCGTTTACCAATTGCGAAAAAACTTAATATCGTGTTAATGTATGACTATTGTGATCAAAATGCCGAACGGGCGTGTGCTATGTATGCTGCTCGGTATCCTGGGCCGGCCGGGGTGGCCGTGCGGTTCTAGGCGCTACAGTCTGGACCCGCGGGACCGCTACGGTCGCAGGTTCGAATCCTGCCTCAGGCATGGATGTGTGTTATGTCCTTAGGTTTAAGTAGTTCTAAGTTCTAGGGGACTGATGACCTCAGAAGATAAGTCCCATAGTGCTCAGAGCCATTTGAACCATTTGGTATCCTGGACGACACCATCCAAGCGTCCGGACCGTTCGCCGGATAGTTACGTTATTTAAGGAAACAGGAAGTCTTCAGCCACTTGTGAAACGTCAACGACGACCTGCAACAAATGATGATGCCCAAGTAGGTGTTTCCGCTCCTGTCGCGGCTAACCCGCACATCAGTAGTAGACAAATTGCGCTAGAATCGGGAATCTCAAAAACGTCGGTATTGAGAATGTTACATCAACATCGATTGCACCCGTACCATATTTCTATGCACCAGGAATTGCATGACGACGACTTTGAACGTCGTGTACAGTTCTGCCACTGTGCACAAGAGAAATTACGGACGAGGACAGATTTTTTGCACGCGTTCTATTTAGCGACGAAGCGTCATTCACCAACAGCGGTAACGTAAACCGGCATAATATGCACTTTTGGGCAAAGTAAAATCCACGATGGCTGCGACAAGTGGAACATCAGCGACCTTGGCGGATTAATGTATGGTGCGGCATTATGGGAGGAAGGATAATTGGCTCCCATTTGATCGATGGCAATCTAAATGTGCAATCTACGCTGATTTCCTACGTAATGTTCTGCCGATGTTACTACAAGATGTTTCACTGCATGACAGAATGGCGATGTACTTCTAACATGATGGATGTCCGGCACACAGCTCGCGTGCGGTTGAAGCGGTATTCAATAGCATACTTCATGACAGGTGGATTGGTCGTCGAAGCACCATACCAAGGCCCGCACATACACCGGATCTAACGTCCCCGGATTTCTTTCTGTGGGGAAAGTTGAAGGATATTTGCTATCGTCATCCATCGACAACGCCTGATAACATGCGTCAGCGCATTGTCATTGCATGTGCGAACATTACGGAAGGCGAACTACTCGCTGATGAGAGGAATGTCGTTACACGTATTGCCAAATGCAATGAAGTTGATGGACATTATTTTGACCATTTATTGCATTAATGTGGTATTTACAGTTAATCACGCTGTAACAGCATGCGTTCTCAGAAATGTTAAGTTCACAAAGCTACATGTATCAAATTGGAACAACTGAAATATAATGTTCAAACGTACCTACGTTCTGTATTTTAATTTAAAAAACCTACCCGTTACCAACTGTTCGTCTAAAATTGTGAGCCATATGTTTGTGACTATTACAGCGCCATCTATCACAAAGCGAAAAAACTGGTACAACTAAAACATTCATATCTCTTTACGTACTACACGAATATGTAATAAAAAATGGGGGTTCCTGTTAAAAAAAAACGGAGTTGATACCTGTTTGACCTGTGGCAGCGCCATCTAGCGGGCCAACCATAGCGCCATCTGGTTTCCCCTTCAAGCCAGACAAGTTTCGTTTTTTGTAGTTTTTTCGTTTGATGCTTATTTCGTGAGATATTTGGCCCAGTCACGATCAATGGACCACCCTGTATAAGCAGCCACATCTAGGCAAGTGATAACTGTCGCATTCGTGTCTTTCCCGACGTTCGTGCGGTAAATCTGGAAATGTGAAATATGGCGGCGTTCTTACAAATTGGGTCCAAGTAAGTCCTGGCTGCCGAAGGTCATTCACCGGTAGACATCCATCCAAGAATGAAGAATGGTGTACAGGTCAGCATGTCTATCGAAACCCTTCGTAGTGGAACGGTGGCGAGAAGGGGCGCTGCTGCTTGTGATAACGCAAATCCAGATATTGCAAATGTCGTAACGCAGAAGTTACGCCAAGAATGACACTCGTGCACCCACCCTACGGGCCAGATCTCTCCCCATGCGATTACTGCGCCTGCGGTGCCTCAAAAAGAGCCTTCAAGAGTCGACGATACCTGTCGGATGAGGATGTGCTGCAGGCGCTTACGGACTTCTTCACACAGCAGGACACGGTGTCCCAACGAATGGGTATCTTTATTCTGATACTTCGCTGGGATGATTGCCTCAGTGCTCACGACGACTCTGCCTGATTCGCATACCGATTTTGGTCTGTATGATCTTCGAAAGCTTTTTGATCGTCCATTATACACTATTGCCCTCTAAAATTGCTACGCCACGAAGATGACGTGTTACAGACGCGAAATTTAACCAAAAGGAAGAAGATGCTGTGATATGCAAATGATTAGCTTTTCAGAGCATTCACACAACAGACTTACAACGTGCTGACATGAGGAAAGTTTCCAACCGATTTCTGATACACAAACACCAGTTAACCGGCGTTGCTTGCTGAAACGTTGTTGTGATGCTTCGTGTAAGGAGGAGATATGCTTACCATTACGTTTCCGACTTTGATAAAGGTCGTACTGTAGCCTATCGCGATTGCGGTTTATAGTATCGCGACATTGCTGATCGCGTTGATCGAGATCCAATGACTGTTAGCAGAATATGGAATCGGTGGGTTCAGGAGAGTAATACGGAACTCCGTGCTGGATCCCAACGGCCTCGTTCCACGAGCAGTCGAGATGACAGGCATCTTATCCGCATGGCTGTAACGGATCGCGCAGCCACATCTCGATCCCTGAGTCAACAGATGGGGACATTTGCAAGACAACAACCATCTGCACGAACAGTTCGATGACGTTTGCAGCAGCACGGACTATCAGCTCGGAGACAATGGCTGCAGTTATCCTTGACGGTGCATCACAGACATGAGCGCCTGCGATGGTGTACTCAACGACGAACCTGGGTGCAGGAATGGCAAAAGTCACTTTTTCCGATGAATCCAGGTTCTGTTTACATCGTCGTGATAGTCGCATCCGTGTTTGGTGACATCGCGGTGAACGCACATTGGAAGCGTGTTATGGCGTATCACCCGTCGTGATGGTATGGTTACACGTCTCTGTCACCTCTTGTTCGCACTGACGGCACTTTGAACAGTGGACGTTACATTTCAGATGTGTTACGACCCGTGGCTCTACCCTTCATTGGATCCCTGCGAAACCCTACATTTCAGCAGGATAAAGCACGGCCGCATGTTGCAGGTCCTGTACGGGCCTCTCTGGATATAGAAAATGTTCGACTGCTGCCCTGGACAGCACATTCTCCAGATCTCTCACCAAATAAAAACGTCTGGTCAATGGTGGCCGAGCAACTGGCTCGTCACAATACGCCAGTCACTACTCTTGATGAACTGTGGTATCGTGTTGGAGCTGCATGGGCAGCTGTACCTGTAAACGTCATCCAAGCTCTGTTTGGCTCAATGCCCAGGCGTATCAAGGCCGTTATTACGGCCAGAGGTGGTTGTTCTGGGTACTGATTTCTCAGGATCTATGCACCCAAATTGCGTGAAAATGTAATCACATATCAGTTCTAGTATAACATATTTGTCCAATGAATACCCGTTTATCATCTGCATTTCTTCTTGTTGTAGCAATTTTAATGGCCAGTAGTGTATAAAACACCGCCGGGAGGCAGGTTTATGCAACATGAAGCTGAGGTTGGTTCTGTTATCCATTCAGTAATGGCAGAAATAGGTAAAAAGGCGACCACGTGATCAGTTACTACAGGATGTAAAGGTTCACAATCGATTTTTAACATTTTTAGTTGTGCTTTCTCATTTATGGGAATTACAAGCAATAGGCGCAATAGGCGGGATTCAGTTTGCCACTATCATTTATGAAATTAGAAAATTAGTTTTTGATTACCTGCTGTTTTTCATACACTATTAATAAAATTAATTATCACCATAATCTCCCACTGAAAGGTTTATTTTTCCTTGAATACCTTTCGAACAATTTTTTCTCTTCGGTCCACGACGCCCGGTATGTTATGTATTAATAATGTATGTGTGAAGCACATTATCATCAATAGCATCACAGATAACTTATGTTTTGAAGCTTCCTGGCAGATTGAAACTGTGTGCCGGACCGAGACTCGAACTCGGGACCTCTGCCTTTCGCGGGAAAGTGCTCTACCAAATGAGCTACCCAAGCACGACTCACGCCCCGTCCTCACAGCTTTACTTCCGCCAGTACATCATGTCCTACTTTCCAAACTTCACAGAAGCTCTCCTGCGAACCTAGCAGAACTAGCACTCCTGGAAAAAGGGATATTGCGGAGACATGGCTTAAGCACAGTCTTGGGGATATTTCCAGAATGAGATTTTCACTCTGCAGCGGAGTGTAGATCTCATTCTGAACTTATGTTTTTCTTATTTTTGATGTAATATATTAGGCATTCCGTCTTCCGTAAATCTTAAAACTAATGGAGACAAGAATTATAAATATTCACTTTTGCCGAAACTACCAATGACTCACCACGCCAAACTGTTGTCTTCCCAGCGTTTGAAGAGTCGGTGGTTGATAACAGTCGCAAGGTCGGTTTGAAAACGGTGGGCTCCTTTGGCGTCTAGTGCTTCATGGCAGAGGGCGTAAAACAGGCTCCCTCTTATTTGAGCCGACGACGTACAAGTAATCTTAATACTGGTCCACTTGGTTAGCAGCTTTCGTTTTACTTAGACGTTTGACAATCAGGAACAATATTAAAAAATTATCTGGATATTGATACAATTATAGCGACTATATTAAGACAAAACTTCATTCGAACAGGGGCATAAAGTCATGTTAATACCGATACGGAAATATGCTTACCAGTTTTTGTTTCATCCCTATCTGAAGTTATCATCATCGGCTTATTAGCGTCCCACCATCCATCTCCACGATCTGGTGCGATTAAGGTGACAGAACTAGTTTGCTACACCGTCTAATTCACAAAATTCAATGCAAGGTAAACACAGATACATTCTAAATTGTCAGAAATGTGTGACTGATGTATCCGAACTGTGGCATGTCAAGTCTTACAGTTGTCTCTATACACAGAAACTACAGTGACAGAAATGTAACAAAGCATGTGTCAGACATGAAGAGCTTAGAGGGCTGTGAGAAAAAATAAACTGTACATTCGTTACTAAATTGTCCACAAGCTCCAAAGTAACTGCAAAGTTTGCCCTCTAGGAGTTAAATACCAGTCGGTACAAGTGATTATAATAGATTTGTCCTAAATTCTACATGCTATCTGATGGATATAATTTAATAATCTACACTGTTAACTTCGAGTTAGTAAAACAAAATATGGGAATATAATAAGCCAACATCTTCACACAAGACAGACATTAACTGTAGGGGAAAGAAAAGGAATAAAAGCAGATAGAAGACTGTGTGACTGCGTATATTAGCCATTTGTCACCGTTAGCTCTGAAAAAATCTAGAGCTCTACCTACCAACGAGACTTCTATTCAACGTGCCTAATGTACAAAGCACTGTAGATTCCACAGAATTAGTTCCAGCGGCGATAAAACTCGGATTTAAACGGACACGTGTGCTGCGACCTCAGACCTTGAACAAAACGTGCTGCCTAAACAAGTTTCCTAAATAATCGCAGATCTAAATGATTCCTTCTTTCATTCTCTTGAAGCATTTAGTTGGGTCAGGTGGTTATATTGCCCACCCCGTCAACGCAGCATTTCTGTGTTATGACTTCCAGTTCAGTTCTGACTGCAACCTTTCCAGACATCCTTTCCACATTACCAGCTCACTGGATTCGCTTGTTTCACACTACGTTCATCTGTCATATTATACACTGTTCTACTTGTTGTCTCCACTTATCTCCAACTTTAGTATGACCAAGGTCTCACTTAGCCACCGTTCCTGCAAATTTATTTCTAACAATATTACTACAGATCAGTATTGCTATCCCATAAACTATAACTGCGCGAATAATGGCAAAGTATTTCTTGTCTTATTTGTGAGAGATCTGATCTTGTTATCAGCGAATTTGACAGACTGCGTTAAAATCTGTCTCTTTCTTGTTTCTTATCCTAAATCGAGCTCTTATTCACTGCATGTAGTGAGAGGCACCCACATGCCTTGCTCATACTGTGGCATCAAGCAGTCAGGCCTGCAAGATGAGTGGTCTGCCAAGCGAGTGGATTCATTCTTAATTTATCGAGTAACATGAACTCTCGTATCTTACTATTTAGTTACAAATTATCCTCCTGTATGAATAATACGCAACGGAAACACGCATCTGACTATCAGTAATTTACAGAACTCTGACTGTACACTACGCACTGGCAATACCACATTTACTTTTTGTCTTTTATTTAACGGCTTTTGTCAACGCGTGGCCACCGCACTGAATATGAATGGCGCACACATTATAAATTCGGGACATTATGACAACATACAATTCGAAGGAAAAGTCCACCAATCTTTTTCTTTTCAGTATCTTATTTATTCCGATAAATTCTCTAACCTAAACACACAAATTCTATAACCTACAACAATATCACATGAGAAATTCCGCCCAGTGGGCATGGCTTTACATTGGTGAATCTCTCTATATTATGATCTCGTAATTTATTTAACGCTACAGTGCACTTTCTGGATAGGATGGTAGATCTTTTATTATATCTCACGCTTCGACTCTCACAATCATCATCACGAAACTTTCCTCCAGATCGAGCGATACAGAAGGAACAAGCATAACCCACAAATCTTTTGAAACTACCTTGCTACTCTCCCATGCAAACCACACATACCCAAATTACATGACATACACCACACTACAACATGGAATACAATACAATAAACAGTCACAACACTATCACTATCAGCTTTCCCACTTCAATTAGTATTTATCCCAGTTTCACACGACACTGCCCCACTTTGTAATTCTACTTTCCTACTATGAACTCTGGAGATATATGCACGTCTTCCTGTGCAATGCAAGCCAAGTGGCGTTGCTGGATAGACGGCCGACTCACCTTGATTCTCTCTCAGAGTTTAAATCTAGCGTCACACGGAATTATATCACGCAAGGTAATATTAAGAATGTATTCATCACACACGCGAGTCCTCAACTGATACCATGGACGAGTACTTCTCTTTATCTTTTGTCTCATACACAGATTGAGGCTCACACAGTACTCACCACGTGGAAGTACTCGTCTCTAATTTCAAGTCCTGCACACGCCATTTCTTAAATATTTCAGCTTATGGTACACACGCTATTTCTTAAATATTTCAACTTATTGTACACACGCTAGTAATTCAGCTCAACTTAAGCACACGGAAGTATTTCAACTTATTGCTACACGTGGTTTCATTGTGACCGTTGGTCACTTCCGATGATTACTACAATCCCATTAATATTACCTGCCTGACATTTAATTCTCCCCACAAAAGTTCCTGAGATAGAGAAATTATTATTTCAAACTACTCTTAAATATTCCACATGCATACCATGTCTCCAGTCTTTCGTCATCACGGAGCACAACTAAAACAGGTCTTAACAGCACAAGATCCAGCGGCAGAGTGCTGAAACATGGCCGTTCTCTAGGTCCTCTCCCATCTCTGTCGAGGTGGGGGAAGCACCTTGCTAACGTATTGGTCAGCCACATTTCAGGCGCTCAAAGCTCAGGTAAATTTCATCTCTTTGGTCCCACCAAAGGTGGCCAAAGGATCGACTCAAAGATGATCATACATTCACATTCACTATCTGCAGTTAGCAGACGACCATACATTCATTCATTTCACAGATCTCACCAAACTGGATGTAGGGATTTACTTTTTGGGAGTGCACATGTGATCAATTAAATAAATAAATTGTCATTCTTTCCCACACTGGTATCCGGCTTCGCTGTATTAATTGAAATTGAGTTATTTTACAAAAAAATGTGTTGTTCTGACAAAAATAATGAAGTATGTTGTACCTATTTTCAATGTCGGGCGGTACTGTACCCTTTCAGTAGATGAGCCGCATCATAGACTTGAATTTCTCCATTATCGAATCTCAGTCTACTTATCCATGAGATCAACATTTATTTTGTCGTATTTTTGTTGGCCTCCAAATTCACTTCGTAGCCTGTTGCTTGATGAAATGTGTCGTGTGTTAGAGCTCGTTGTTGTCGTAATTCATCATATAATGCTATGTGCGTAGGATCGTCGTTTATTTACATTTTTATGCCTACTACAACAATGGGTTCAAATAAAATTCTTGGTATCACATCATCTTGTGCTTATAAGTTTTCCATTCCTACTTACTGTCTACGCAACTACTGTTCTAATTCAGTCGTCAGCTCTTGTGACCACGTACTTGCCGACTACACATGTACGTTTATGGAAACATCCGAAGCATGGTAGCAGGTGCGAGTCGACCGAGATGTCGGGTCTGATAGCTCACCGAGGTTTATCATATTTATCAGATGGTCTTCGTGCATAGACTTCCTACTTTCATAGTATCACCAGAGTACCGCCTGCACCCTTTAGCACTCCTCAGCATAGACAAAATGTGATCAACACGAATATTGGCACAAGTTGTACATGATCTGTTCGTCACCGTCGTCACACAGAGATAATTCTTCAGCGTATCCTCGATTTAATAGATTATCCTTTCTATGCCTGTTCTTAACATGCTCCGGGATTGTCTTGTGTACCGACCTAAAGAATTTCTCATCGGTAAAAGCGCCCAAAGTTTCTAACAGGTAATCATAAATGTAGTTGACGTAGTCAAAAGCTCGCCTCTGCTTTTCTTTATTGAATGTTTGCAACCTTAATGACAGCTTAATAAAGCTACACTTGAATTTAAGTCACGTACAGAATGATATCTTAATTCTATCGACATATTCTGATTTTCCATTTGCGACTACATTCTGGCAGAACTTGTAAGTACTGTCAGCTGGGTTTCGCAATTTCTCTAGTCAAGTTTCCGAAATATATTTAGGGTGACAACTATTGCTAGGTATTGAAGCTCCGTTCGCAGCATGCAAGCAGCCAGTTTAACGTTACCCCAAGCTAGATTCGTGTAAAATGTGTCACAATCCACAACTGTACCATCTTGCGTTATGTTACTTGTTCATTTGGTAGACGGGGATCTTTTACAGAATCCGACAATATTTGATTCCCACTAAATTGTTGCGAAGTTTCCGTGTACGTGACAAATTTCTTTTCAGTTTTTTCAAACTGCTAGTCCAAGGAAATGAGCAAGTAGGAATTCTGAGGGCTCTGAATTCTGAGTTGATTCATCGCGTATATCACGAATAATTTAGAGTGCAAAGCAGTTCTTCTTAGAATAATGACAAGTTTCTTTATCGGTATGTACTTCTTTTAAATTCAACGTATATCTTTTGATTACCCAGTATAGCAGGATTCATGACAATTTTTGTAGATTCGATTGAGCATATTGCTATTCTCAACATGAAGGTTGATTAGAATACTCATATAGACCTACAGAAGTATTTTACTAGTCGTCGTTCTACCGAGAATAGTACGCTTTTGCCTTCCTCCGATCTGCGGTTTAAGGTGGGCTCCGAACAACGATAAAACTTGCCATTTTCCCCATCTTAAAATAATTGGAAGGTGAAAGAAGCTATAAATTACAGGAAAAATCCCAGCAGCGAATGGGGATTGGCAGTGGACCTTTGGACTGGCAGTCCGCCAGTAACCCACTCACCCAAAGAGCCACGATAAATGCTACAGCAGCTACATTCCTCCTTTCATAGGCGCTGAAAGATTCTTCTACAGTTAACTTTCTCACAGACTTCAGTCATATTACTGGACGTAACTACTTTGGATTTCCACTGCTCATAATGTCTCTTTGCTCAATTCCTTGGTTTTGCCTCTGAAATATTGTCGATTTTAGAACAATTTTAGAAACATAACACAGATATCGTAGCCCCTTATACAAGAAGTCTGTCACTTTAGAATGGTAAATATATTGACATACTGTCCAATTTGAACAGCATTATACCAAGTAGCAGCCACTGGAAACAACACGTGTATCAACAGTGCTTGATTCTGTAGTATCGAAAATAGCATGAAGAGGTTTGCTCTTAATATTACAAACTTATCCAGGATCTTGTAATCCAGAACTACACGCCAACAACTAACTGTTGGTTTACAAACACCAAGGTTGGAAATTCTTCCACGATCAGGATCTGAACTGCCATACCCACATTACAGATGTCTCCGCGTGTTCCTTACATCAGTTCCGCAAATAATGAAATCACGAAAGCAGCAAAATTCTATACAGTTAAATGTAATCGAGATCACAGTTGAACCTCTTCTCAAGACCTAAGTGCTGCACCAAACTACTCCTTGCCAACTAGCTACGCTGGAACCTTTTTGGGTCATCAGTGTACTGGAGGTACTTCCTTGATGTAGAGTCGCGTAGCATCTGACATTGGATTGGTGAGCGAAAATAATTCAGATTTCCGCGTCGGTTGAATGGCATCAAAGCTTCATTTTTCGGTGGAACAGTGATAGAGTTTCATCACAAGTCTAACGGCTCATAAAACCCAATCGGAGGAGGACAAGTGACTAAAGGCTGATTCTCATTTGTTCATCGTATGTGCCAACGACGTCCTCCGTGAAGATATGCGTATAAGATGTTCAAGTGAGGGAATAAAAGGAGTGCGACACGCACGCCGAAGACCTAATTCCGTTGTTTTTCATTAGAAAGAATAGGACGGCGACACATCACGATTGTGGTTTCTACACACTAGAGCCATCAAACGATTGTGTCATCGAAACCATGCGCAGAAAAGGAGAGGGGTGGCGCTGATGAGGGCCTCTCCAATGGCCGCGACGTAACTCACACCTGTCTGTGCTCCCAAGAAACGTCGTTCACTCCAAACATGAGTCCCTCTCTAGCTTACGAGATGGTTGTTGTTGTTGTGGTCTTCAGTTCAGAGACTGGTTTGATGCAGCTCTCCATGCTACTCTATCCTGTGCACGCTTCTTCATCTCCCAGTACTCACTGCAACCTACAAACTTCTGAATCTGCTTAGTGTATTCATCTCTTGGTCCCCCTCTACGATTTTTACCCTCCATGCTGCCCTCTAATGCTAAATTTGTGATCCCTTGATGCCCCAGAACATGTCCCACCAACCGGCCCCTTCTTCTTGTCAAGTTTTGCCACAAACTCCTCTTCTCCCCAATTCTATTTAATATCTCCTCATTAGTTATGTGGTCTACCCGTCTAATCTTCAGCATTCTTATGTTGTACCACATTTCGAAAGCTTCTATTCTCTTCTTGTCCACACTGTTTATCGTCCATGTTTCACTTCCATACATGGCTACACTCCATACAAGTCCTTTGCTGTCTCTGACAGAATTACAATCTCATCGGCAAACCTCAAAGTTTTTATTTCTTCTCCATGGATTATAATACCTACTCCGAATTTTTCTTTTGTTTCCTTCACTGCTTGCTCAATATACAGATTGAACAACATCGGGGAGACGCTACAACCCTGTCTCACTCAATTCCCAATCACTGCTTCCTTTTCGTGTCCCTCGACTCCTGTAACTGCCATCTGGTTTCTGTACAAATTGTAAATAGCCTTTCGCTCCCTGTATTTTACCCCTGACACCTACAGAATTTGAAAGAGAGTATTCCAGTCAACATTGTCAAAAGCTTTCACTAAGTCTACAAATGCCAGAAACGTAGGTTTGTCTTTCCTTAATCTAGCTTCTAAGATAACCGTGTTCCAGCATTTCTACGGAATCCAAACTGATCTTCCCCGAGGTCGGCTTCTACCAGTTTTTCCATTCGTCTGTAAAGAATTTGCGTTAGTATTTTGCAGCCGTGACTTATTAAACTGATACTTCGGTAATTATCCCATCTGTTAACACCTGCTTTCTTTGGGATTGGAATTATTATATTCTTCTTGAAGTCTGAGGGTATTTCGCCTGTCTCATATATCTTGCTTACCAGAATGTAGAGTTTTGTCAGGACTGGCTCCCCCAAGGCTGTCAGTAGTTCGACTGAAATGTTGTCTACTCCCGGGGCCTTGTTTCGACTCAGGTCTTTCAGTGCTCTGTCAAACTCTTCACGCAGTATCATATCTCCCATTTCCTCTTCATCTACATCCTCTTCCATTTCCATAATATTGTCCTCAAGTACATCGCCCTTGTATAGACTCTCTATATACTGTTTCCACATTGCTGCTTTCCCCTCTTTGCTTAGAACTGGGTTTCCATCTGCGCTCTTGATATTCATACAGGTGGTTCTCTTTTCTCCAAAGGTCTCTTTAATTTGCCTGCAGGCAGTATCTATCTTATCCCTGGTGAGACAAGCCTCTACATCCTTACATTTGTCCTCTAGCCATCTCTGCTTAGCCATTTTGCACTTCCTGTCGATCTCATTTTTGAGACATTTGTATTCCTTTTTGCCTGCTTCATATACTGCATTTTTATATTTTCTCCTTTCATCAATTAAGTTCAATTTTTCTTCTGTTACCCAAGGATTTCTAGCAGCCCTCGTCTTTTTACCTACTTTATCCTCTGCTGCCTTCACTACATCATCCCTCAAAGCTACCCATTCTTCTTCTACTGTATTTGTTTCCCCCATTCCTGTCAATTGTTCCCTTATGCTCTCCTTGAAATTCTGTACAACCTCTGGTTCTTTCACTTTATCCAGGTCCCATCTCCTTAAATTCCCACCTTTTTGCAGTTTCTTCAATTTTAATCTACAGTTCATAACCAATAGATTGTGGTCAGAGTCCACATCTGCCCCTGGAAATGTCTTACATTTTAAAACTTGGTTACTAAACCTCTGTCTTAACATAATATATTCTGTCTGATACGTTCTAGTATCTCCAGGATCCCTCCATGTATACAATCTTCCTTCATAATTCTTGAACCAAGTGTTAGCTATGATTAAGTTGTGCTCTGTGCAAAATTCTACCAGGCGCCTTCTCTTTCATTTCTTCCCCCCAATCCATATTCACCTACTACGTTTCCTTCTCTCCCTTTTCCTACTACCGAATTCCAGTCACCCATGACTATTAAATTTTCGTCTCCCTTCACTATCTGAATAATTTCTTTTATTTCATCATACATTTCATCAATTTCTTCGTCATCTGCAGAGCTAGTTGGCATATAAACTTGTACTACTGTGGTAGGCGTGGGCTTCATGTCTATCTTGGCCACAATAATGCGTTCACTATGCTGTTTGTAGTAGCTTACCCGCACTCCTGTTTTTTTATTCATTATTAAACCTACTACTGCATTACCCCTATTTGATTTTGTATTTATAACCCTGTATTCGTTTGACCAAAAGTCTTGTTCCTCCTGCCACCGAACGTCACTAATTCCCACTATATCTAACTTTAACCTATTCATTTCCCTTTTTAAGTTTTCTAATCTACTTGCGCGATTAAGGGATCTGACATTCCACGCTCCGATCCGTAGAACGCCAGTTTTCTTTCTCCTGATAACGACGTCCTCCTGAGTAGTCCCCGTCCAGAGATCCGAAAGGGGGACTATTTTACCTCCGGAATATTTTACCCAAGAGGACGCCATCATCATTTAACCATAGAGTAAAGCTGCGTGCCCTCGCCGGCCCGAGTGGCCGTGCGGTTCTAGGCGCTACAGTCTGGAATCGCGTGACCGCTACGGTCGCAGGTTCGAATCCTGCCTCGGGCATGGATGTGTGTGATGTCCTTAGGTTAGTTAGGTTTAAGTAGTTCTAGGGGACTGATGACCACAGCAGTTAAGTCCCATAGTGCTCAGAGCCATTTGAACCATTTGCATACCCTCGGGAAAAATTACGGCTGTAGTTTCCCCTTGCTTTCAGCCGTTCGCAGTACCAGCACAGCAAAGCCGTTTGGTTAGTATTACAAGGCCAGATCAGTCAATCATCCAGGCTGTTGCCCCTGCAACTACCGAAAAGGCTGCTGCCCCTCTTCAGGAACCACACGTTTGTCTGGCCTCTCAACAGCTGCCCCTCCGTTGTGGTTGCACCTACGGTACGGCTATCTGTATCGCTGAGGCACGCAAGCCTCCCCACGAACGGCCAGGTCCATGGTTCATGGGGGGGAACTGTATTACATCAATACAAAATTTTAAATATATGTAGGTGACAAGCCGTAGCTAGAAAGCGGCAGTCTCTTTCCCTTCTTCTCTAAAAAGTCTTTCTGGCAATATTTTCTTTTGTCACACCCTGATTCTAAGCGCCACTTTACGTTCCTTCAGTTCATCTTCATTCAGAAAATTTATTAGCTACTAGGCCAACATGATGATGGTGTATCGTCTCCACTTCTGTTTAGTGAGCAGGACCAAGGAAGGAAAATCAAGAGTTGAGGTTCAACGTTCCGTCGATGATAAGATCTTTATGAATGGAGCACAAGTGAGGTTTGGACAGGGACGGAGGGAAAAAAAATCGTCCGTTTTCCTTTGAAAAGAATCAGAGGATGACAGACTAAATGCCGAAATACTAAATGTCTTTTTCCAAAGCTGTTTCACAGAGGAAGACTGCACTGTAGTTCCTTCTCTAGATTGTCGCACAGATGACAAAATGGTAGATATCGAAATAGACGACAGAGGGATAGGGAAACAATTAAAATCGCTCAAAAGACGAAAGGCCGCTGGACCTGAGGGATACCAGTTCGATTTTACACAGAGTATGCGAAGGAACTTGCCCCCCTTCTTGCAGCGGTGTGCCGCAGGTCTCTAGAAGAGCGAAGCGTTTCAAAGGATTGGAAAATGGCACAGGTCATCCCCGTTTTCGAGAAGGGACGTCGAACAGATGTGCAGAACTATAAACCTATATCTCTAACGTCGATCAGTTGTAGAATTTTGGAACACGTATTATGTTCGAGTATAATGACTTTTCTGGAAACTAGAAATCTACTCTGTAGGAATCAGCATGGGTTTCGAAAAAGACGATCGTGTGAATCCCAGCTCGCGCTATTCGTCCACGAGATTCAGAGGGCCATAGACACGGGTTCCCAGGTAGATGCCGTGTTTCTTGACTTCCGCAAGGCCTTCGACACAGTTCCCCACAGTAGTTTAATGAACAAAGTAAGAGCATATGGACTATCAGACCAATTGTGTGATTGGATGGAAGAGTTCCTAGATAACAGAACGCAGCATGTCATTCTCAATGGAGAGAAGTATTCCGAAGTAAGAGGGATTTCAGGTGTGCCGCAAGGGAGTGTCGTAGGACCGTTGCTATTCACAATATACATAAATGACCTTGTGGATGACATCGGAAGTTCACTGAGGCTTTTTGCGGATGATGCTGTAATATATCGAGAGATTTTAACAATCGAAAATTGTACTGAAATGCAGGAGGATCTGCAGTGAATTCACGCATGGTGCAGGGAATTGCAATTGAATCTAAATGTAGACAAGTGTAATGTGCTGCGAATACAAAGAAAGAAAGATCCCATATCATTTAGCTACGATATAGCAGGTCTGCAATTGGAAGCAGTTAATTCCATAAATTATCTGGGACTACACGTTAGGATTAATTTAAAATGGAATGGTCATATAAAGTTGATCGTCGGTAAAGCAGATGCGAGACTGAGATTCATTGGAAGAATCCTAAGGAAATGCAATCCGAAAACAAAGGAAGTAGGTTACAGTACGCTTGTTCGCCCACTGCTTGAATACTGCTCAGCAGTGTGGGATCCGTACCAGATAGGGTTGATAGAAGAGATAGAGAAGATCCAACGGAGAGCACCGCGCTTCGTTACAGGATCATTTAGTAATCGCGAAAGCGTTACGGAGATGATAGAGTAACTCCAGCGGAAGAGTCTGCAGGAGAGACGCTCAGTAGCTCGGTACGGGCTTTTGTTGAAGTTTCGAGAACATACCTTCACCGAGGAGTCAAGCAGTATATTGCTCCCTCCTACGTATATTTCGCAAAGAGACCATGAGGATAAAATCAGAGAGATTAGAGCCCACACAGAGGCATACCGACAATCCTTCTTTCCACGAACAATACGAGACTGGAATAGAAGGGAGAACCCATAGAGGAATTCAAGGTACGCTCCGCCACACACCGTCAGGTGGCTTGCCGAATATGGATGTAGATGTAGATGTAGATCACAAAATTTTGCCTTAAGCGGTTTAGGGAAATTTTGGGATTTGAACTGTGCTCTTGCCGAATACGAATCCAGTGCCTTTAACAGAGCACTACATAGCTCATAGAATGAAGGCATCACAGCTATTTGGTTAGATCAGTTTTTAGCCTTAGTGTGCTTATATGATTGTAGACTCGGAATTTGCGTGGAATGTGTCTCAGTGTATTGTGGGCCAGCCAGCACAGTCGGTCGGGATGCTCTAATCTTCCATTTAGATAATGCTGTCTGACGCTTTAACATCGAGAAGGATTGCATTAAGTGCGCTCTTATCCTTTTCCAGTTCCGTTTTGTCTTCCTTTACTGATACATAGTTTGGGGCATTTGAATTTCAGAATTTTATCCTTGTCTGCCATAATGTCATTCCATATACTTATTGTTTCTTCCATGAATACATATTCCTAGCCGTGTTAATTGCCAAGCATTCCCTTTACTTCAGCATAATTGCTGAGATTCCTGAGAGAACCTTCAATGACAAAACTATTCCACCTGGCGCATAAGTTATATGAGGCAGGAGAAATACTCTCAGACTTCTAGAAGAATGTTGTAATTCCAATCCAAAATAGGGCAGGTACTGGAATATTACCGAACAATCGGTATGATAAGTCATGGTGACAAAATTCTGAAACGAATTACTTATAGACGAATGGAAAAACTGCTGGAAACCGACCATGCGGGATATCATAATGGATTCCTGAGAAATCAGGAACATGAGAGTAATACTGACTTATCTTAGAAGGCTAAAAGAAGGCAATTATACGTTTATAGAATATGTGGATTTAGAGAAAATGTTGACTGGAAAGCACTGTCTGCAGTTATGAAGGTAGGAGGGGTAAATTACTGGCAACGAAAGGTTATTTACAATTGATACAGAAACCAGACGACAAAAAATGGATCAAATGGCTCTTAGCACTATGGAACTTAACTTCTGAGATTATCAGTGTGGTGTCACAGCCAGACACCACACGTGCTAGGTGGTAGCTTAAATCGGCCGCGGTCCTGTAGTACATGTCGGACCCGCGTGTCGCCACTGTGTGATCGCAAACCTAGCGCCACCACAAGGCAGGTCTCGAGAGACTGACTCGAACTCAGCCCAGTTGTACGGACGACAGAGCTAGCGACTAGACGTACGAAGCCTTTCTCTCTCATTAGCCGAGAGACAGAATAGCCTTCAGCTAAGTTAATGGCTACGAACTAGCAAGGCGCCATTAGCCTTACAGTGATTGTAATTAAAGTCTCCTTTGTGCGATGTACCACAATGATTGATTAAAGATAAGTATTATACCAGCTACGTACTTTTCTTCATAGCATTAATTACGTATCCTGTTCCAGTACTTCACGCCAGTCTGCGTTAGTCTAGCGTGCCTTTTAAGCCACCTCTATCTACAAGGTGTTGGCCCAGCTGCCGACACATCAATCAGTCCCCTAGAACTTAGAACTACTTCAACCTAATTAACCTAAGGACATCACACACATCCATGCCCGAGGCACGATTCGAATGTGCGACCATAGCGGTCTCGCGGTTCCAGACTATAGCGCCTACAACCGCTCGGAAAACCAGACGACAGTTACAAGCCTTGAGGACATGAATGGTTGAGAACGAAATGAGACAGAAATGTACCCTATCTCCAATTTTATACAATCTATACATCGAGCAAGCAGTGAAGGGAACGAAGAATAAATTTCGGAAGGGTATTAAAATTCAGTGGGAAGAAGCTCTGGAGACTGCCAGTGACAACGTAATTGTGTGACAGAAGGCAAAGGATTTGAAAGAGCAGTTTAAAGGAATGGATAGTGTCTTAAAAATAAATTGTGATATGAACATCAAAAAAAGTAAGACAAGCGTAATGGTAGGTAACCACTCATATGATGCTGAAGAAATTAGATGGGGAAATGAGATAGTAAAAGTAGCAGTTTTCTTGCTTGACCAGTAAAATAACTGATGGAGGCCGAATTAAGAGATGATATGAATTGCAGCTGCCGATAGCAAGAGACGTTTTTCTTAAAAATAGGAATTTTTTAACATCTAATAGTAAATTTAAGTGTTAGGAAGTATTTTCTAAAGATCCTTTTCTGGAGTGTGGTTTGTAATAAGTGAAACATGCATGATAAGCGGTTAAGATAAGAACAGAACTTTTCAAAAGTGGTTTTTGTGTACTACTTCATACACAAAAATAAGGAGAGATGGGCTATAGCGTTGTACAGCAGCTGTCATCGCAGGGAAGCTGAGCAGGGACAGAAATGATTAGTAAATTCGTAAATACAGTAAACAGAAGTTTTACTTAACTTTTAGCTTTTGCGAAGAAATTTGACAAAAGAATGAACAGCAATATGGTCCAGGTATTACAAGAAACAAACTAAGGAACATCGTGCAGTGTGAGGTTCCCACTACTCACACATAAGCGTACTGTGAAGGCTGATTGCGACTGAAGACTGTCGAAGACGGCGACTGGTATGGGACCGTGTAGCTGCTGCCGGCCATCATACATCTTGGTAGTAGAGGCCGGCCATAGTCGGACGCGAATCACTGCATCCGCCGGGTCCCCGCGCGACCGCTGTCGTCCTCTGAAAATGTGTTTTCCCGTTGCCAACTGCGAGACACGGTTGGGGGAGGTAAACATCTACACTGAAGCGCCGAAGAAACTGGTATAGGCATGCGCATGCAAATACAGAGATATGTAAACAGGCAGAATACGGCGCTGCGGTCGTCAACGCCTATATAAGACAACAAGTGTCTGGCGCAGTTGTCAGATTGGGTACTGCTGCTACAATGGCAGGTTATCAAAATTTAAGTGAGTTTGAAGGTGGTGTTATACTCGGCGCGCGAGCGACGGGACACAGCATCTCCTTGGTAGCGATGAAGTGGGGATTTTCTCGTACGACCATTTCACGAATATACCGTGAACATCGGGAATCCGGTAAAACATCAAATTTCCGACATCGCTGCGGCCGGAAAAAGATCCTTCAAGAAAGAGACCAACAGCAACTGAAGAGAATGGTTCAAGGTGACAGAAGTGCAACCCTCCTGCAAATTGCTGCAGATTTCAGTGCTGAGTCATCAGCAAGAGTCAGAGTGCGAACCATTCAACGAAACATCATCGATGTGGGCTTTCGGAGTCGAAGGCCCACTCGTGTACCCTTGATGACTGCACGACACAAAGTTTTACGCCGCGCCTGGGCCTGTCAACACCGACATTGCACTGTTGATGACTGGAAACCTGTTGCCTGGTCGGACGAGTGTCGTTTCAAATTGTATCGAGCGGATGGACGTGTACGGGTATGGAGACAACCTCATGAATCCATGGACCATGTCAGCAGGGGACAGTTCAAGCTGATAGAGGCTCTGTAACGGTGTGGGGCGTGTACAGTTGGAGTGGTAGGGAACCCCTGATACGTCTACATAGACTCTGATAGGTGATACATACGTAAACATCCTGCCTGATCACCTGCTACCATTCATGCCTATTGTGGATTTCGACGGACTTGGGCAATTCCAGCAAGACAATGTAACATCTCATTCCAGAATTGCTACAGAGTGGCTCTAGGAACACTCTTCTGAGTTTAAACACTTCCGCTGGCCAACAAACTCCCCAGACATGAACATTATTGAGGATATCTGGGATGTCTTGCAAAGTGCTATTGAGAAGAGATCTACACCCCAACGTACTCTTACGGATTTGTAAACAGCCCTGCAGGATGCAGGGTGTCAGTTCCCTCCAGCACTACTTCAGACATTAGTCGCGTCCATGCCACATCGTGTTGCGGCACTTCTCGCAGGGGCCATACATGATATTAGGCAGATGTACAAGTTTTTTTGGCTCTTCAGTGTGTCATACCAGAGTGGTACTATAGAAAAATGCTGAAGATCAGATGGGGAGATCCAGTAACTAATGAAGAAGTGGTGAATCGGAACGCGGAAAAAAGAAGTTTATGGCATATGCCATCAAGTAATCACCAGTTTGGTTATGGAGGAAAGTGTGAGGGGTAATAAACGTAGAGAGAAACCAAGGAACGAGTACAGTAAGAAGGTTCAAATGGCCGTAGGTTGCAGCAGTCATTCAGAGATGAAGAGACTGGCACAGGGGAGAGTAATGGGGACAGCTGCATCAAACCAGCCTCAAGACCGAATGCCCCAACAACAACGATAACAACAACTGCTGCATCCAACGTAATCAAGGTTCCCCTTGTATACTCGTATCTCATTTCCGCGATTTCGCTATCATCAGCATCTGTGATTGGCATGTATACTTCTTATCATTACAAAATCAGCTAGATGTCAGTTCCTTTTCAACATTAAGGTGTGTCGAGTATTGTAGCGAGTGGTAAAACCCATTTCAGGCGACGGGTAGCTACCGAATCCCTATCGGACCATGGAATACTTCAGTCTTCCTTTTACCTAGCCTTCAAGCCTCAATGACGTGAAGATTCACCAGAAAGAACACGTTAAACAGTAGGTCCCTTCCACCAGTAGGATACCTGTTGTAGGTTAATGACACACAAGTCGCCAAAGTGGAGTCCAACTGAACGACTTGCCCCAGGCTGTTGAGCTACACGGAATTATTATTACAACATCAAGATTCTTTGTTGCCTGCGGAATGCACAATATTGCCAACTTCGTTAGTATTGCTCCTTCTCCTGCTCTACCGTCATCTGACTCCATGTGAACAGTACAGTGATCCCCCTTAGGGTTTGAGTCTTTAAATTATTTCTTACTTTGTATATCAATACAACAACTCATTTAGAATCGGTACCATAGTTCCGCAGTCTACTTTGGAACATCTAGCTCCATTTGTTTCTTCAGTTTTTCTTGCAACAAGACTTCGTATTGGCGGGAATAGTATTTCTACCCTTTCCTTTGAACCGGATCATCTGGTGCGTTCGGAGTCGAAAGGGGGAGATTAATATAAAATATTGTAGATGAGTACAAAACTCCAAAGTACAGCCTACTAGAAATTTTCTGCATATAAAACTACTGTCAGGCGTGGAAGTCACACCACTTGCTCATTGGCTCATGAAACCACATCACAAGACGCCGGAATAACATGAGTGAAACATGGGTAGAGATTCATTTGTTTCGACATGTTACAACATAGCTTTCCAGAAGCTGACAGACCCGGTACACAACCGCACATATTTCTGGGACAGTGTTTTTAAGGAGGCTGGGTGAAGGATTTGCAGTAAAAGACCAAACAGCGAGATCATTGGTGCCATCGGATTAGGGAAAGTTGGGGAAGGAAGTCGACTGTGCCCTTTCAAAGGAACCATCCCCACATTTGCCTGAAGTGATTTAGGGAAATCACGAAAAACCTAAATCATGATGGTGGGATGCGGGTTTTATCCGTCGTCCGCCCTTATGCGAGTACAGTTTGCTAACCACTGCGCCACCTCGCTCGGTCACAATCTTACAGCTTACAGAGATTTCATCGGTAGATAATCTCACCGTTTTCTAGCGTTGTCCTTATGATTCAAGTACTCCAAACTGATAAACCATTATTCATTGTGGATCTGGCACTTTTTCTGTTACCGGTTACCTTCTACAAAGCGACGCTGAAGTTAAATTTAATAGAACGAAGTTTTCTTTATTTCTATTTGCTTGTGGTAATATTACATCTGACTAAGCATTCGTCTTGAGTTAACATTACTGATAGCATAACACCGAAAAACAATCATATAAATACTCTGTATATTGACAGGGAAGCAAAGCGAATGATAAAAGGAAATGTTTCAGTATTTGAGGAAAGACATTATCCCACTTGGCTGCCTTCTAATGTACTTTACTCAGCACTACTAGTTTCTGGCGTTCCCCATTTTCAACTACATCTAAAAACTTAACAACACACCGTAACGACAAGAGTTACACTACAAAATTCACGCAACGACGACGGATGTAATGTTTACGAAAACATAATAATTATCTATAACAGATGTGTATACACAGTCCTCGTCTCGTCATACGAAAAGCATGTGTCATGTGTAATTGTGTACAGCACGGTCGTCAAAGTGCTTCAGCTAAAATGTAAAGTGCAGGAAATGACAGTGGTTGCGAGAACAATAGCACTACCACACTGTTAAAACGCCAGTCTAACCAGTAAGAGCATAGCTACAAACCCCTAAAAGAAAATTACAACTGTCACTCACAGAGTAAAAATACAAAGGACCTTACAGTACTATTGATACACAATTTTAAAGCATATCTTGCGTCTTATTGTCCGAATCGGTGTAGCGCATAAGCATAAATATTTCATATATCTTGCACACGAGGTAGAATAGTTTTTTTCATGGATGGCTCTCCCAAGGATACCTGTAGTTCTGAGCGAATGTTGTCTACCAGGGACCTTGTTTCGGTTTAAGTCTTTCAATGTGCTATGTCAAATTCTACTCTCAATATCATACCTACAAACTGACTCTCATCTACTTCTCTCTCTTTCTGTAATACTGTCTTGTACTTAATTTCCCTTGTATGGCGACTCTATGTATTCCTTTCAGCTTTCCATTCTTTACTTAGTACTGGTTTTCCATCTGAGCTCTTGGTAATCATACAGCTGCTTCTTTTATCTCCAAAGAAATCTTTAATCTTCCTAGCCACTTCTGCTTAGGCAAGGCAGGTAAGAAGCAGGCCTCCGACTGTAGTAAGTCGTATTTGATCGGAATCTGGCTCATTTCTCTTCTCATGCGGTAGTGCACTACAAGTAAGGCGATACGAGCTTAAGAGAAAGCCTCAGTTTAGTCGTATTGTCGTATGATTTGGAAAAGAGCTAAAAATGATTGTCTAACCGTTCGTGAACACTAGTTGAAGATTTTCCATATAGGTCTACATAAGAAAAGTCTTACTGAACGGATACATTTTGCCATTAACGAACGTGTTACAAAAAATTTAATCTATAGAACTGATGTGTGTACGATGTTTTTGAATAAACATGGAATCAACAAAGAAAAAGGCATGGGAAGGGTTTGCAAAAAAACTTGAAGAAGGTGTGAAGAGCAATGAGAAAATGTTCTATAAAATCATGAAAAATAAAAGGAAGGCTTCTGAAGTACCGGTAAAGATGAAAACAGAGGAAAGTACTGTGGTTGAAATCCAGGGAATATAATAGATCTCTGGAGAGAACATTTTAAGAAACTGTTAAACGCTGAGGAGCAGGTACACAAGGAAACAACAAAAATGGATAAATTGAGAGAAGTAGGGAAGCACAATTAGGACAAATTACACGGGAAGAAATGGAAATAGCTGTGAAGAAAATGAATTTGGGGGGGGGGGGAGCTCCAGGACCTGATGAAGTATTAGTGGACATGATAAGAGCAGAACGTCCAATAGGAATGCAAAGGCTGTATAGAGTAATATCAAGTGTGTGGAGAAATAGTACAATACTTGACGATTGGAGAAGAGGAGACATTGTTCCCATCTTCAAAAACGGCGCTAAAAGACTTTGTAAAAACTACAGAGGAATAACCCTTATGAGTCATACAGCCACGATTTTTGGAAAGAATTTTACTAAATCGAATAAGTGAAAAGATAGAAAAGGAGCAGACTGAAGAACAACATGGGTTTAGGAAAGGAAGAAGTACGATCGACCCGATGTTTCCTATCCGTCATCTGATGGAAAAAAGTTGGGTGTGAAACAAAAGGGTGATAATGATTTGATTTTTATAGACATAGAAAAGGCATATGACTCAGTTATGAAGGAAAGACTCTGGGAAGAAATGAAGAAGATACGTATTAATGTAAGATAGGTATTAATGTAAGATTAGTATTAATGTAATAAAAACAATGTACAGAGGACAAAATTGTAGAATTAGAACACCATTGGGGAAATCTGAATACTTCGAAATATGACAATGACTTAAACAAGGAAATATTCTATCTCCTGCACTTTTTAACGTTGTGATGGAGGGAATGAATAGGACAGTTAAAGATATAGTAACAGTAAAAGACAAAAAGATGACATTTGCAGATGATTTGGTAATATCGGGCGATAAAGAGGTAATTTCTCAGAGCAGTTACGGGAAAAACAAGATTGGACAGAGTAATGAATGTAGATATTAGAAACGACCTTAAACAAGAAAGTATGAAAGAAGAAATCGAATAAAAGATATTAAAATGATACGGGCATGTTAAGAGGATTCGTGAGCAGAGGCTTCCCAAAATCATGGCAGAACTAAAGATGGATGGAACAAGACCTAGAGGGCGCCCAAGAACACGGTGGAAAACGGGAGTGAGAATATCTGTGGAAATGAGAGGTGTGACCTGGTAGTAAATGGAGGAAAAAAGTGATGGGAGCAACGAGTCAAATGGAGAGGACTCGCCAGCATCGAGACCCGGCAGTAGCTGGAGTGGGATCCGCATGTAGATAGACAGACGGAACTTCGATGACTCTTCAGTGTTGAGAACGCTCATAATTTTGTCTCGATTTATTTTATAGAAAACTGAGTACCTGGCATTGCCCATCATCTCATCGTCCCTCTCTCTGTGCATTTCCTCGTTTGTCCATCTAGTCCTCCCCGTTATCAGCGTTCACCTCCTGCTTCCCCTTCACTGTCTGTCCATTTCCCAATACGTTCTTCTCTACAAAATTAATAACGCTTTCGTGGCCACTTGTTAACAAACAGGTTGTTGGTTTCTGTCTCGGGTTCTTCGGCCGACGTTTGTTTGATGATCTAATAGAAGTAGCAAATTTCTTTTGTTCTAGGCGCTTATTGCAAGCTTTTTACCCGTGGCTTTGCTCTCGAACATGTATCACAAGTATTTCTACTGATATTTCACCTATACCTCCAGCAAATTGCGCCCTGCACTTCCGTTTTCAAGCAGCTCAATATTTATGACGTCTACCTCCTGAACTATGACTCGGAAAGTTATATAATTTTCCTGGTACATACACTGGTATATGTGCATAGTGCCTGTGAAAAGTATGGCGAATTGAGTTCGTAGTAAAATGTAATAAATTGAAACATCGTGAATGATGCAGCGGTTTTTCACGCATGTCAGTATTTGACGTCAAATCTCCTGAACTATAACTTGTAAAACGATTTATTTTTGTACGTACATTGAGAGACATTTGTGATTTCTGTCTGCGGAAAGTATTGCGGTTAGAGTAAGTAGCAACGAATTAACAAATTTAAACCTCTTGCATTATGTGGTAGTTTTTCATCATCTCAATGTATGTGACGTCATATCTCCTTAGCTATGTGTGGTGTCACCGCCAGACACCACACTTGCTAGGTGGTAGCCTTTAAATCGGCCGCGGTCCATTAATATACGTCGGACCCGCGTGTCGCCACTGTCAGTGATCGCAGACCGAGCGCCGCCACACGGCAGGTCTAGAGAGACTTACTAGCACTCACCCCAGTTGTACAGCCGACGTTCATAGCAATGGTTCACTGACAAATTACGCTCTCATTTGCCGAGACGATAGTTAGCATAGCCTTCAGTTACGTCATTTGCTACGACCTAGCAAGGCGCCGTATTCAATTGATATTTATATTGAAGCATGTACAGTCAAGAGCGATGTACTCCAAATATGGATTAAAGTTAAGTATTCCAAGAACTACGTTCTTTTCTTATTAGACTCAACTCCTTTAATTGTTCCAGACCTCACGCCAGTCTGCGTGTAATTAAACGCGTGCATTTCGGCCTCCTCTAGCAACACGGTGTTGGCTCTTCTGCCAACACTACACTATGTGTCGTACAACAACATAATTTTACGTCTCTAAAATGTGTCGGAATAAACTTAGTAGTAAAGAAGTAATAAGTTACAATGTCTCTCTAAGCGGAAGATTTACTGCCTGAACAGCGAAAACGAAGTAAATGATAAACTTTGTTCCTTTCATCACTTTATGGAGGTTGTCAGTGACAGAAGGTTTCGTTAAGGTTTTAAATTTGTGTAATGTTTGTTGCAGGGGTGTAAGTACCTTGATTCTCAAGTACTGGGATTACTAAAGTATGGGTATTCCTGCGTCGTGGGCTACACCGATTTTCCACCCTCACACCGACCTCTTTGACAGGCAGGTGATACTTATAGCCACAGCGGTTCCTTCCAGCGGTTTAGGAGATGTGAAAACACACACACACAATTATGGATGTACTCTCATTTTCACATTTACGGAAGTAAGATCACATAATAAGTATAAAATTAATAAAAGGCAAGAAAGTTAAGTGCAGTGCGTTTGCTATGGGGATCAAGTCAGCTTTGAGAGAGGGAGATGGTGCAGTTTAGCATATCTTCTAGGACTGCACAGCAGCGTTTTAACAGAATGGAATCTGAGGAGCAAAGCACGGTGTGGCGCAGGAGAGAAAGATCGCCCGCAGCTGCGAGGACTCCTGTGACAGCGCCTGGTGCTCTGCCTCATCTCCTACCTGTCATTCTTTATTAACTCCATTATTTCCCTGACGGCCCGGCATGAATAATTTAAGACAGGCGTTACGTATTCCAATACTGGTGACCTAGCTTCTGTCAAACTTTCCCTAGCAGTGCTTCTGTGCACATACGGATTGATAAAGTACACTACTGGCCATTAAAATTGCTATACCAAGAAGAAATGCAGATGATAAACGGGTATTCATTGGACAAATGTATTATACTAGAACTGATGATGATGTGATGACGTCGTGTGACGAGGGCCTCCCGTAGGGTAGACCGCTCGCCTGGTGCAAGTCTTTCGATTTGACGCCACTTCGGTGACTTGCGCGTCGATGGGGATGAAATGATGATGATAAGGACAACACAACACCCATTCCTTGAGCGGAGAAAATCTCCGACCCAGCCGGTAATCGGACCCGGCCCCTTAGGATTATACTAGAACTGACATGTGATTACATTTTCGCGCAATTTCGGTGCATAGATCCTGAGAAATCAGTACCCAGAACAACCGCCTCTGGCCGTAATAACGGCCGTGATACGCCTGGGCATTGAGTCAAACAGAGCTTGGATGGCGTGTACAGGTACAGCTGCCCATGCAGCCTCAACACGATACCACAGTTCATCAAGAGTAGTGACTGGCGTGTTGGGACGAGCCAGTTGCTCGGCCACCATTGACCAGACGTTTTCAATTGGTGAGAGATCTGGAGAAAGTGCTGGCCAGGACAGCAGTCGAACATTTTCTGTATCCAGAAAGGCCCGTATAGGACCTGCAACATGAGGTCGTGCATTATCCTGCTGAAATATAGGGTTTCACAGGGATCGAATGAAGGGTAGAGCCAAGGGTCGTAACACATCTGAAATGTAATGTCCACTGTTCAAAGTGCCGTCAATGCGAACAAGAGATGACCGAGACGTGTCACAAATGGCACACCATACCATCACCCCAGGTGATACGCCAGTATGGCGATGACGAATACACGCTTCCAAAGTGCGTACACCGCGATGTCGCCAAAGACGGATGAGACCATCATGATGCTGTAAAAAGAACCTGGATTCATCACAAAAAATGACGGTTTGCCATTCGTGCACCCAAGTACGTCGTTGAGTACACCATCGCAAGAGCTCCTGTCTGTGATGCAGCGTCAAGGATAACCGCAGCTATGGTCTCCGAGCTGATAGTCCATACTGCTGCGCCGGCCTGCGTGGCCAAGCGGTTCTAGACGCTACAGTTCGGAACCGCGCGACCGCTACGGTCGCAGGTTCGAAACCTGCCTCGGGCATGGATGTGTGTGATGTCCTTAGGTTAGGTTTAAGTAGTTCTAAGTTCTAGGGGACTGATGACCTCAGAAGTTAAGCCCCATAGTACACAGAGCCATTTTTTTTAAACATGGTGCTTCAAACGTCGTCGAACTGTTCGTGCAGATGGTTGTTGTCTTGCAAACTTCCTCATCTCTTGACTCAGGGATCGAGACGTGGCTGCACGATCAGTTACACCCATGCGGATAAGATGCCTGTCATATCGACTGCTAGTGATACGAGGTCGTTGGGATCCAGCACTGCGTTCCGTACTACACTTCTAAACCCACCGATTCCATATTCTGCTAACAGTCATTGGATCTCGATTAACGCGAGCAGCAATATTGCGATACGATAAACCACAATCGCGATCGGCTACAACCCGACCGTTATCAAAGTCGGAAACGTGAAGGTACGCATTTCTCTTCCTTACACGTGGCATCACAACAAAGTTTCACCAGGCAACGATGGTCAACTGCTGTTTGTGTATGAGAAATGGGTTGGAAACTTTCCTCGTGTCAGCACGTTGTAGGTGTCGCCTCCGGCGCCAACCTTGTGTGAATGCTCTGAAAAGCTAATCATTTGCATATCACAGCATCTTCTTCCTGTCGGTTAAATTTCGCGTCTGTAGCACGTCATCTTCGTGGTGTAGCGATTTTAATGGCCAATAGTGTAGAACTCTCATAAATGATATCCATATTATGTGCACGTTCACATTATGTGCTTATTCCCACCAAAAATGCTGCGGACATAGACAGAAGCTGGTAAGGAGCACACATTACTTTCTGTGCGTTGCGCTTCGTAATGACTCAGTTCTACTGTAGGAAGTGGCGCAGTGGCTAAGGCACTCGACTTGCATTCCGGAATTAGCGAGGTTCACATTCCTAGTCTGGCCATCGAGATTTGGGTTTTTCGTGGTTTCCATAAATCAACGAAAGTGGATGCTTTCTCCTTTCCAAATGACATAGCTGGCAATAGAAATTTAAGCCTCCACATTTTATTCATGTTTGTTTTTCTGACATTTTCGACGCTTCATATCACATGGAACATTACATTTGTAACAGTTGTGTTACTCAATGTGACACTTCTGTCACTAATGTAACTGGGTTTTCTCTTTTGATGCTGTCAATTGTCAGGATGAGCATTCTAAAGCATTCTGTCAGGGTGAAAATATTAAATAAATTAACTTTCCTCTCTTAACAACATGTGGGCAGGGTGGGTTCTTCCTTGGCTCGGGTATGAGGTCGAATGAAACATCATTTTTACATAAGATAACTCTTATTGAAGATTTGTACAACTGTATCTTACGGAATGTTCTGGTTCGGAGAGCGGCAGCTGTGTCGTTTGTGAAGTCTTCTGCTGCGGCAGCGGCGGCGGCGGCGGCGGCGTCTGATTACGTGTAGCGGTGTGTATCTCGTGTCGCCGTCTCGCCCAGTTGACTGGAGACGCGCAGCGCGAGGTGGCCCGTTTAATTATTGCGAGCGAAATCGTGCATCGGATGATACCTTGGGTGTCGCGTCCCAGTGTTTCTCTTCTCGAAGCGGCCGCGTGTGTTCTGCGTCGGCCAGCGGAGCGGCGCGGCGGGGGAAGGCCAGTGTGGCGGACTCGAACCACGGACTCCCGCTTGCCAGTCTTCGGCTGTCAGGTCTTCATCCCAGCTCACAGGTGACTACTGATGTGAGGCCGTCTCCTTCCCGTCCTCACGAGTCACCCAGGTATGTAAAAACCAGACTTCAAATACCTTTTAACTTCTGTCTTCTGGCGCCGCGGCTGCTGCTTGCTATTCCATTACAGCGGCGGACTTGGTTCGTCTGTGCATGATGCAGACTCTTCTTGCATGACGGTCTTCAGCACCGAAACTGACTGAAAACTACTGCTACTCTTCTTTTCTTCCTTCGTCTCTCGTCTTCGTCTCCATCCCCGTCTCCGTCTCCGTCTTCGACTCCGTCTCCGTCTCCGTCTCCGTCTCCGTCTCCCTCTGGCCCACTGCGTCTCGCGTATTTATTCACTTCAGTTTACTGGAGGTGAACGACTTCTCAGTCATTGCCTCTTCTGTCACGTTGAGAAGCTCCTCGAAGAATCTTCTTAACGTCGGTCATTGGCTCTTGGAATGTAGGCGAGGGCCTTTGATCACACGTGACGACTGAGAAACACGTGAGACGGTCATTGCCTCTTCTGTCACGTTGAAAAGCTTCTCGAAAAATCTTCTTAACGTCGGTCATTGGCCCTTTTGATGTAGGCGAGGGCCTTTGCTCACATGCGACAACTGAGAAACACGTGAGCCGGTCGGGCGATGCCCTGACGGCTGAATCGACAGCGCCCGCTTATGTGGAACTTGCTGACTTCACGGTCATTGTCTCTTCTGTTCTGCTGTTCTGCCCGCTGTTTGCGAGTATGTAACTGTCTAAACTAAACCAAGTTTTTCATTTATATTCTAATTCCTAGTTCACTTTGATTTCACTAATTTATTTACTTAAGTACCACTCAACACATTTACCACATTACTTATGAAAATCAGTTTTACTATCATTCCGTGGAAAGCAGTGATACTTGCCGACAGTCTTTAGAAACGGGGGAATATTTTGGACAGTTTTACGTTTCAGTACGTTGAAGATATTATAAACAAGACTTATTTGTTGAAAATATGATGATCTAGTCGTTCAGTAACAAGAAAAAAATGAAGCTTTTTTAAGACCTGTTATTAGTGATTACATGACCTCCTTGCTATTTGGGTCTAAAGCTTTCAAGTCCTTGGTCGGTCCATGAATATTTCTTGCACTCTTAATAAATGTTGGCTTTATGGTCATCTGGTAAGTGAGTCATCCATCTGTGTTACACAACGTCAAGGATACTGACTTTGTAGCAACTATTTGATGGTATTGGTCTGCACCATTAGTCATTCAGCTACTGCAACCATCAGTATCAACCCGAAATCAAATTTAGGCACACTATGTTCAAAACGTGCAAAAATAGATATACAGTTGCTTATTGCATATGCAAGTACTTTATTTTTTCTAAATAAATATAGTTAATGTTGAAACACTTACAGTGGTACAGAAGCAACTTATTCTTCTGTGGCTCATTACATAAATTCTTTGTCAGTGACGATAAAGGTTCGATGAAAAATTTTTGGAGAAAAGAAGACGTTGTGCGACGTATACAAAAGTCGGTAGGCGTGTTTCTGCATCTAAGAGATGACGTCTATTCAAATGTTAAAAAAATTGTTCAAATGCCTCTAAGCACTATGGGACTTAACTTCTGAGGTCATCAGTCCCCTAGAACTTAGAACTACTTAAACCTAACTAACCTATGGACATCACACATATCCATGCCCGAGGCAGGATTCGAACCTGCGACCGTAGCGGTCGCTCGGTTCCATACTGTAGCGCCTAGAACCGCACGGCCACTCAGGCCGCCTATTCAAATTTCGCACGACTATGAGGATGTAAATCATATTTGCTTTAAATACATGCTATAAATGTCGTCAGCGTTAGTTAGCTTTGAGATTGGACATGGTGAGCTGATGTCAGTCAAGAATGCTTCTGAGGTGACAAAGATGGCATTATCAACACCTAACTGAATTTGAGCGAGGTCGTGTAATGGCTACGAGAACTGGATGTTCCTTCTGCGATACTGGAGAAAGACATCGAAGGAATGTAGCCACTGTACATGACTGCTGGCAACGGTGGCCATGAGAATGTACGGTCGCAGCTAGACCGGGCTCCAGACGACCATGTGACACTAGCGAAATGGGAGACGACGGTGTTCAGCGTATGGCTGTAGCGCATAGTACTGCATTTGCTGCAGCTATTTGAGCAGCAGTTGGCACCACAGTGACACAACGAACTGTAACAAATCGGTTATTTCATGGACAGCTCCGAGCCAGATACCCTATAGCGTGCATTCCACTGACCGCAAACCGCTGCCATTTGAGACTTGGGTGTTGATAAACCCACTGGAAGGTTAGGGTGGAGGTCTGTTGTGTTTTCTGATGCAAGGTGCTTCCCCCTCGGTGCCTGTGATGCCCGTGCATTGGTTAGGAGGAGGCCAGTTGAGGGCTTGCAGCCAACTTGTCTGCGTGCTAGACACACTGCGCCTACACCTGGAGTTATGGTCTGGGGTGCGATTTCGTATGACAGCAGGAGCACTCTCGTGCTTAGCCCACACAGCCTGACTGCAAAATTGTACCATCAATCTGGTGATTCGACCTGTTGTGCTGCCATTCATGAACAGTACTCCAGGGGTCGTTTTCCAACAGGATACCGCTCGGCCACGTACCGCTGTTGTAACCCAACGTACGCTACAGAGTGACGACATGTTGCCCTGGCCTGCTCGATCACCAGGTCTCTCTTGGGACGTCATTGGATGACAATTCCAGCATCAACCACAACCAGCATTAACGGTCCCTGTGTTGACCCAGTGAGTGCAGCAGCCATAGAACTCCATCCCACAAATTGATAGCCGGCACCTGTACAATAAAATGGTTGCATGTTTGCAATATTCTGGCGGTTACACCGTTTATTGATGTACCCGCAATGCACATTTGCAATGGATTATCTTGTGCTTACCTTAACCAGTGATCTTGCAATGTTAATCACTTAAATATTTTACCTAGCAAATGAAGTCCCGAAGTTTCATTCCTCTACATTAATTACTTTTTTGGTGTTGTGATTTTTTTCCCGTCAGTGTATATGGAAGAGAATCTCGGTTCCAACATTTCTTAAGCTTCTGTCTCTTCCAACTGCGCAGCATTTTCTCCAATACACCTTTCCCAGGCGGCGAACACCTGCTTTGCCCCTCATCGAGAACATTGTGCCACGCGGGATTAACCGAGCGGTCTTAGGCGCTGCAGTTATGGACTGTGTGGCTGGTCCAGGCGGAGGTTAGAGTCCTCCCTCGGGCATGGATGTGCGTGTTTGTCCTTAGGATAATTTAGGTTAAGTAGTGTGTAAGCTTAGAGACTGATGGCCTTAGCAGTTAAGTCCCATAAGATTTGACACGAGAACATCGTCCCAGTTACACTTTTCGCTTTATCTCGTCCCAGTGGACACATCTGACGCTGGAAGGACTGCTGGAGTCATTTTTATGCGTTCTTACGAGGTCCATTTCGATGGTGTTAAAATATATAAAGGCCCAACTCTTTCACAAAGCTCAGAATTAAACGAAACTGGAACATTTACAGGTAAATCTAAGCCATAGTGGTAAACACGTTCTTAGGATGAGGGGGAGGGGAGCTACATCATTCTGTTGTCAATTTTTATTAATATAATGTACGTACCATATTAATTACACGTACTTTTGTTCTCATTGTCTCACAGTAATTTGTTCACAGTTTCGTAACTTTGTTTTTCAGAACTGCAACACTGCTACCTGTAGGTATACTGTCTTACGTGTATGAGCGTAGGTTTTCCCATCGTATACTACTGACGACAAGGTGTCGGGTTTGCACACAGGTTGCAGCGTTAACATACCACGACGTTTCGACGAGTGTCGTCATACTCATCATCTTCTGGCGAAATCTATCTTCGCCGGTAGATGACGAGTATGACGACACTCGTCGAAACGTTGCCGTCGAGAGCGTTTCGTCAGTTCCGCATTTCATATCGATTCGTCACCGACCTTACTCTGATACTCTCACTTACAGTTTTATATCCTCCTCCTAGAAATAAAATAGTAAC